>NC_054496.1:3801478-4103978 GCF_017639515.1 Carcharodon carcharias | reverse complement strand
GATGACAAAAGAGATAGAAATTAAGTTAAAGAAAAAGTGTACTTACAAAAGGTGTCAGGTAGCAAATACAATTGAGAACCAAGCTGAACATAGAAGCTTCAGAAAGGATGTGAAAAAGCAAATATAAGAAGCAAAGAGGGATTATGAAAAAAGACTGGCAGCTAACATAAAAGGAAATCCCAATGAATTCTAAAAGCACATCAATAGGGCCAATTAGGCAAGAGGCATGACCGAGGTGTTAAATGAATACTTTGCATTTGTCTTTACCTATGAGGCAGATGCTGGCCAGACCATAGTGACAGAGGAGGAAACTCAGTCACTAGGAGGGTTTAAAATTAATAAGGAGGAGATATTGGATAAGCTGACGGTACTTAAAGTTGATAACACACCGGGACAGGATGAGATGCATCCAAGAATATTGAAGGAAGTGAGAGTGGAAATTGCAGAGGCACTGACAATAATCTTTCAATATTCCCTGGATTCAGGGGAGGTGTCGGAGGACTGGAGAATTGCAAACATTACGCTCTTGTTCAAAAAAGGTTGTAAAGATCTGCCCTGCAATTACAGACCAGTCAGTTTAACTTCAGTGGTGGGGAAACTTCTAGAAACAATTATTCAGGATAGAATTAATAGTCACATGGAAAAATTTGGGTTGATTCCGAAGAGTCAGCATGGATTTGTTAAAGGAAAATTATATACAACTAACTTGCTGCAGTTTTTTGAAGAGGTAACAGAGATGCTTGATGAGGGCAAGGACGTTGATGTGGTCTACATGGACTTCCAAAAGGCGTTCAATACAGTGTCACACAACAGACTTGTGAGGAAAGTTATAGGTCATGGAATAAAAGGGGCAGTAGCAACGTGGATATAAAATTGGATGAGGGATAGGAAACAGAGAGTAATAGTTAATGGGTATTTTTCTGGCTGGAGGAAGGTTTGTAGTGGAGTTCCTCAGGGGTTGGTATTGGGACCCTTGCTTTTCCTGATATATATAAATGATCTAGATCTTGGTGTGCAGGGAACAATTTCAAAGTTTGCTGATGACACAAAACTTGGGAGAATTGTAAACTGTGAGGAGGACAGTGTAGAACTTCAGAAGGACATTGACACATTGGTGGAGTGGGCAGATAGGGGGCAGATGAAGTTCAATGGGGAGAAGTATGAGGTGATACTCTTTGGTACAAAGAACATGGAGAAACAGTATAAAATAAAGGATACTATCCTGAAGGGTGTGTAGAAGCAGAGAGACCTGGGTGTATATGTACATAAGGCATTAAAGGTGGCAGGACAGGTAGAGAAAGCTGTTTCTAAAGCTTTACAGTATTCTAGGCTTCATGAATAGGGACATAGAGTACAAGAGCAGGGGGGTTATGATGAACTTATATAAGACACTGGTTAGACCTCAGCTGGAGTATTGTGTACAGTTCTGGGCACCACACTATAGGAAGGATGTGAAAGCATTGGAGAGAGTGCAGAAGAGGTTTATGAGAATGGTTCCAGGGATGAGACTTCAGTTGTGAGGAAAGATTGGAGAAGTTGGGACTGTTTTCCTTGGAGAGGAGAAGGCTGACAGGAGACTTGATAGAAGTTTTCAAAATAATGAGGGGCCTGGACAGAGTAGATAGGGAGAAACTTTCCCACTCAAACAGATCGAGAACCGGAGGGCACAGTTTTAAAGTGTTTTGCAAAAGAAGCAAATGCGAGGTGAGAAAAACCTTCCTCACACGGCGAGTAGTTAGAGTCTGGAATGCACTGCCTGGAAGTGTGGTGGAGGCAGGTTCAAATTAGGCACTCAAGAGGGCATTGGATGGTTATTTAAATAGAAACAACGTGCAGGGTTACAGGGAAAAGGCAGGAAATTGACACTAAGTTAAAATACTCAGAGAGCCGGTGCAGACACAATGGGCTGAATGGCCTCCTTCTACACTGTAACAACTCTGTGACCTGAAGATTACAGGCCTGAATTTTCACTCCTGGATTGGCAGCGCAGAGCCAGGATATTTCCCAACTATGCAAACCCAACCTGGAGAAAGTGCCCTGTAAGTTGGGATTTTCATTCAGGGCTGGTGGGGTTTCTCTGGGAGTTGGGTCGTGCAAACCCAGAATGTGTGCTGATGCTGCTGGCTGTGGAGCTGGGTGGGCAGAAGGCCTGCCTCAGTGTACCGACACTTTGTCACAGATTTTTTTAAAAGCATTAAATCAAAAAACAGCCCTCTAGCACTTAACCCTCACACTCCCTCACCCCTGCATACATTCCCTATATCCTATCGATACTAGCCCATGACACTTCATGCCCTCTACCCATCCCCCATGGGCCTTCGTATCCTCCATACCAACCCATGTTCCCCCACCCATCACCCTTTACCCTTACACCTACAATGCCAACTCACTAGGCACGATGGACAAACCTCAGGAGCCATGCTGAGATTAAAATAAAATTCTATGTATCTATTGCAGACTTTATTTTTTTTTAAAACATTCTCATTCATAAAAACCCATTCACTACATTTACATTCCTTCAACTACATAATCCCTTTTAAGAACAAACAGTTCATTCAAGTGCTTAATCCTTTATAAAAGCATTAGAATGCATTGTCTAACTTCAAAGAGTCTATAAATACTTAGAGCAGTCAATCAAACTGAAATGGAAGGCACCCCGCTGTGACAATTCAAGGTTGTGCGATCAGTCATGCAGCACAAATCCAGTAATGACAACCCACAGTTTATGCGAACACAGAGTAAAATACCAGGCAATGATCTTTTTAACGCTGCACAAAGCTTTTCTCAAAGATTTAAATTTTAAACATTTTAAATGCCTTGACAGCCTAACAATTGCTTTTAACAGTTCCTTTTGACACTTTTGATGGTATGTTGCAGTTCGTCTCAACAAACCACTAGGAGACTCAGGTACAGGCCAGAATCATTTATTAATCATTCATGCGTATGCAGGGAGAGACAGCCTTGGGCAGACCCAGACCATTCTCTAAAAAGTTACAAGTGTTCCCTCCTTATAATCACTTTGAGTCACATACACAGATTCTAATCTTGTCAATTTATAATCATATGCTTCTCTGGTCTCAGTTTCCCATCAAGTGTTGTTCTCATCCATGCAAGGCCACCAGATCGTGCTGATTGTGCAGGAATCTGGGCCTCCTTGATTTCAACACTCATTCCCTGGCCATTTTCTTTGTTTTACTAGCTTGCCGGTCTCATTTTTTATCCTGCCTGGAACACATTTGTTACTTCCTGGTTCTGCTTTTCTGCTCAGAGTTCTGTTTTCATTAACACACACTTCTAACAAAATAAAATTATAAAACCCTTTCAGACAGTTCCACTTGACAACTCTGACAGTTCCAATGAGTTTTTGTACTTTTTTTGAAAATTGAAAATTCATGTCCACTTTTAACAATCCCAAAGGGCATCTGACCTCCCCTAAAGGCCACCTGACTTCCCCCTAAGGTATATAACCAAAAGAGTACCCCACCTCTCCGATGGACTCCGCAAAGTTTAGACCTGGTCCTACCAGCTCTAATCTGCGCACATCGTGTTTCACACACTCGGTCACCAGAATCAGACATGAGCAGAGGCAGCTGCTGATTTACATGGGCAGCTGCCCCCACAAAATGCATATGTGTGAAACGTGACCCACCACCATTCCTGGCCCCGTAAAAATTGTAGGTGTCACGTTCATGCGCCAGTCTTCTGGATTTTAGCCTCTTCCTCAATTTTTGCAACGATGGAGAATATTGCAAAAATCCAGATCATAATCTCAGGACTAGTGGTTGGCTATTTAGGACTGAGATCAGGAGGAATTTCTTCACTCCGGGGGTTGTGAATCTTTGGAATTCTCTACAATAGAGAGCTGTGGATGCTCGGTCATTGAGTGCGTTCAGGACTGAGATGAATAAATTTTTGGGAATTAAGGAATGTGAGGAGAGAGCTGGAAAGTGGAACTTCAAGTAAGAATGATGATTGTATTGAATGGTGCAGCAGCTACTGGTGCAGTGTGACTGACCCTAATTGGCACCCTAATTGATAAACATATTCAATGCTGCTGGGCCAAGGTCCAAAGCACTTTACAGTCAATTAGAGGGCTTGGCCTAAATAGCCAAGTGGTTATGGTAGTGGGTTTGTAACCCCAAGATCAAGAGTTCAAATCTCACAATGGCAAACTATGAAACAATGTAACTTCATCTAAAACAGATGGAAATAGGTTTTTTACTCAAAAGAGTTACAATCAGTTAGATAATTTTGAAGTGTAGTCACCATTGTAACGGTGGAAACACAGTCAATTTACACACAGCAAGCTCCCACAAAAAATAATGACCAGATAGTTTGCCTTTTTTAAGTACTGTAATGTTGGCTGAGTGAAGAATATTGGTGAGGACACCAGAAAGAGTGCCCTGTTCTTCTGATAGTGCATTGGGATCTTTGAAATTCACCTGAGAGGCCAAACAGAGCCTCAGTATAACATCTCATCTGAAAGGCAGCACCTCGAACAGTGCAGCACTCCCTCAGTTCTGCATTGGAGTGTCATGCTAAGTCTCTGCAGTGGGACCCAGCCCATGACCTTCTGGTTCAGGGGTGAGTGTGCTACATATTGCACCACAGCTGGCACTGAGATAGATGGCCTGCAGGGTAGTAGGCTGGCATGCCAGTGAGACAAGGGTGAATTGTCTGTTGAATGACACAGTGAAACCCACCTAAGAAACCAGGGATGAGATATGGCCTAAACCCTCAAAGATCAGATTCATTTTTGTAAAGTGAACCACAATATATTTGAGGTGGCTATAAGTTCCAGAATCAGGACATACAGACTGAAGCTTAGAATGGGCAGTTTAGATTTACACAAAAGGTGGCAAATGGATTTCTCAGGAAGGCAGTGTGAATATTTAAAGGTGAAATGGGTATTTGAGGCAGTAGGCCATTGAGAGGTGTTCATAGGAAGTCTATATTTTGAATTCTGAGTCAGTGTGTTTGTGATTGCAAGCTATTTATTATGGTGCATCAGGGAATAAATTACAAGAAATGATGACATTCCTCTGGTGTGTTTTAACACACTATTACATGCAAACCTTCTGTGGAAAAAAATCGTTATATCCTGTCATTTCTCAGATCCTCTTTATAAGGACGGTCAATGTAGCTTGTGCAACAGTTTGGTTTTGTTGGCAGTTAAAGGCTATAGGTTAGTGCTGTGACAAACAATAATTCAAATCATGAAAAGAATGATGTTTTCTAGGTTTGGAGAGAGAGAGAGAACTAAAATACCTCTGTTTGGTTCTGATATGTATTGAATTTAGTTTTTGAATTGTAGGAAAGCGGGAATGCCAGAGTACAGGATAACATGCATCAATGCAAACACAAGCCTAGAAACACATTTAGGCTTGTTTTCTGACATGAAATGGTCAACATGCTGGGAAACACACTAGAGGCCTGAGTGAAGCCTGGGTCTAGTGTTACAATCTCCCCGTGGAGACCGATAGCTATAAAAATAAAATCTGAATTCCCAATGACCAACTTAAAGGAATCGCACACAGGATTTCAAGTTTAAAGACTTTTACTGTAACAAGTAAATTAAAATCCACTGTGACCAAACATTATTTAGTAGGCACCTCATACTCTGAACTGCAGAAATCCCTCATTACTGATTTAACAGACTGGAAAACTCGACACCACATTTAAACTTTATAGTGTGCTCTCTGCAGAATTGCAGTTTTTACAGGAAATAGTCTAGAGTCACTCCCAGCTTCCGACAGCCTCTCTTCTTCCCATTTTGCTGAGTTGAAATGTTCAGTGATCATCAAAGGTCCTTTCCTTCAGTCTTTCCGAGAAATCGCGAACTGTAGTGCACAGCTCACGAGAGTGATTCCTTTCCCGGCCAAAGCAGGGTGAGTCTTCCAGTGTCCTTAAATTTCCATGGGTTCCGTTTCTTTGACCAGAGAACTTATTCCCACCCACATTCTGTCTGGTAATGGAAAAAAGTTGCCATTTTCCTGCTGCCGTTCTTTCTCTGTCTGTCCAGAGTTTTTTAAATCAGAGTGCCTGGGAGTCCATAAGTCCAGACAAAGCAGGAACATCTGCCTCTCTCTTTGTGCCCAGGTGTGCAATAAGTCACTTGGGTTTTAATAAGTCTTGACCTGGGCAATCATCACCTGGCCTGTTGCCAGGCAGAGTCCAATAAAAATTCATGCCATCATCCTTTTTCAGGGCATTCTGTTTTACCTTAAACTAAAAGAGACAACTTAAACATGATCATCTTATAAAACCTCACCTTCAAAACATTAACCTGAAATTGAAATTGGGCCTCAGAACTCATCGTTGCATTTCTGGTGCCTGTTGCATCTCCTGAGGAAGTAAATTCTCAGGGATTGGTGAAGGGAAGGGGGCTAGCGTAGCTGGGACATGAGTATATATTAAAAAAACAGAATTTTGCTGCTGGCTACTGATTAGGCCATAACAAATCCAGGAAAATCTGCACAGAACCATGCTCCTTGCCTACTACACTCAGGAGAGGGACGCTGAAACAAGCAGTTGGCACCTCATTAACTTAAGGGGACTAACCTATGTTTGATATGCTTGCCACAGAAACTTGAATATCTCCCAAACCAATATGGGATTGAACATATTTCAGGTGTTTTTTGTTAATGTCATGTCAATTACATTGTTAAGGTTAAGAGAAAAAGGTGATGGGTATTAATTGTCTTTGAGCACATATGAATAGGGGATAGCTGGGATACTGGGTTGTATGGGAGGAGAGTCTGAGACTGAACAAGTCAATAAACTCTGTCAATAAAGAAAAGCTCTGTGTCTTGGTTTTGGCTTCACCAACTGTCTTAGATCTACTAACATCTTTAGTGTTCAGGTCATTATCCTGCAAGATGGCTAATTTTCCCTCCAATCCTATTTTTTGCCTGAAAACGGGACAAAGCAGGGTCCAATTTGCCATTTCCGCCAACTCCAGCATGATGCCACCACCAAACACATCTTCCCTTCACCCCCCTTATCGGCATTCCGTAGGGATCGCTCCCTCCGGGACACCCTGGTCCACTCCTCCATCACCCCCTACTCCTCAACCCCCTCCTATGGCACAACCCCATGCCCACGCAAAAGATGCAATACCTGCCCCTTCACTTCCTCTCTCCTCACCGTCCAAGGACCCAAACACTCCTTTCAAGTGAAGCAGCATTTCACTTGCATTTCCCCCAACTTAGTCTACTGCATCCGTTGCTCCCAATGTGGTCTCCTCTACATTGGAGAGACCAAACGTAAACTGGGCGACCGCTTTGCAGAACACCTGCGGTCTGTCCGCAAGAATGACCCAAATCTCCCTGTCGCTTGCCATTTCAACACTCCACCCTGCTCTCTTGCCCACATGTCAGTCCTTGGCTTGCTGCATTGTTCCAGTGAAGCCCAACGCAAACTGGAGGAACAACACCTCATCTTCCGACTAGGGACTTTACAGCCTTCTGGACTGAATATTGAATGCAACAACTTTAGGTCGTAAGCTCCCTCCCCCATCCCCACCCCCTTTCTGTTTCCCCCTTCCCCTTTTTTTTTTCCAATAAATTATAAAGATTTTCCTTTTCCCACCTATTTCCATTATATAAAAAAAATTTTAAAAAAAACCACTAGAGCTATACCTTGAGTGCCCTACCATCCATTCTTAATTAGCACATTCGTTTAGATAATATCACCAACTTTAACTTTAACACCTATGTGTTCTATTGTACTATTGTCGTTGACATCTTTTGATGATCTGCTTCTATCACTGCTTGTTTGTCCCTACAATCACACCCCCCCCCTCCACCTCTCTGTCTCTCTATCTCTCCGCCCCCCACACACACACCTTAAACCAGCTTATATTTCAACTCTTTCTTGGACTCGAACGCAAGTTCTGTGGAAGGGTCATGAGGACTCGAAACGTCAACTCTTTTCTTCTCCGCCGATGCTGCCAGACCTGCTGAGTTTTTCCAGGTAATTCTGTTTTTGTTTTGGATTTCCAGCATCCGCAGTTTTTTTGTTTTTATCCAATTTGTCCTATGCCAGAAAGCCAGATAGTGAAGCCTAATCTTTACACACTCTATTAATTTTTATTTACAGGGATAGACATCACAAAGTCACAGCTCCAGAACCAACAACCACACTTTCAACCTGCTCCTATATACTATTTTGAGTAAATTAAATAAGCAAATAAACTCATTAACTAAAAGAACCACCCCTTAAAAGGGCCTTGTAATAAAAGCCAAAACCTTAAATAAATCTATCAAATTAAAGTAACATTCCCAGGGTTGATGATGCACTCCAGCCCCTCTCCTCCTATATATAGGAGCACAAGTGACTCCCTAGTTAATGCATGTCAACTAAACATCATTAAACACTCATTTAGTATACAATTAATACAAACTTTGTCCCACAGATTTAAATATATCTTCAAAGAAACATCTTGAGCAGTAGCTCTTTTTTCAGATGAACAAATTAAAGATACTGATTTTTTAAAGATTCCCTATTCAATGGGAATAACCTGAAAAGTATTTAAAAGGAAGAAACAAATAGAGCATAGTTGAGGGAAAGGGGGATAAAGAGATATAGGGACAGGGCTAGCATATGGAATTAGGATATGGAGGCTAAATACCAGCACAACTGTTCAGGCTGAACAGCCTGCTTCATGTTGTAATTTCTGTTCATTCTGGGTGCAAATATAAGTGGTCTATAGGGAGCACAGACAGCAGAAAACCTTTACTGATTTACTTATTTATTCATGGGACATGAGCATCTCTGGCAAAGCCAGAATTTATTGCCCATCCCTAACTGCCCTTGATAAAGTGGTGTTGAACCACCTTCATAAACCCCTGCTGTCCATGTGGTAAAGGTACTATCAGGAAGGGAGTTCCAGAATTTTGACCCAGCAACAGTGAAGGAATGGCAATATAGCCTCAAGTGAGGATGGTCTGTGACTTGGAGGGGAACTTCCAGATGGAGGTGTGCCCCTGTGGCTGCTGTTCTTGTCCTTCGAGGTGATAGCAGTCACTGATTTAGGAAGTCCTGTTGAAGAATCTTGGTGAATTGTTGGGAATTGCAGGATTCCTAGCCTCTGACCTGCTGTTGTAGCCACAGTATTTATATGGCTAATCCAGTTCAGTTTCTGGTCAATGGTAACCCCTGAGATGTTGACAGTGGGGGATTTGGTGATGGTAATGCCACTGAATGTCAAGGGGATTGGAATCTCTCTTTTTGGAGACGATCATTGCCTAGCTCATGTATGGTGCAAATGTTACTTGCCACTTATCAATCCAAGCCAGGTCTTGATGCATGTGGGCACAGATGGTTTCAGTATCTGAGAAGTTGTGGATGGTGCAGAACATTGTGCATTCATCAGGGAACGTCCCCACTCCTGACCTTATGATGGAAGGAAGGTCATTGATGAAGCAGCTGAAGATGGTTGGGCCAAGGACACTACCCTGAGGAACTCCTGCAGCGATGTCCTGGAGTAATCATAACAGCCTGCAGAAATTCTAATGGAAGAAACCAATAAACATCTCTTCAGTGATTCAGAGTTAATCTAGTGAGTGGCTAAGGGAGGACCTTGGTTCAGTTCTTGCTTTGTGCAAAATTAGATGTCATCAGCAGTAGGAGTGTTACAAGGCTTCAGTGCTCCTGATTTAAGGAGGGGCCAGTCCACTGGGTATTCCACTCCTCATCACTATCCGATTGCGTCTGCCGGGTATCAAATGAAGACAGGATTATCAATATTCACTTAGACCTGATATTGTGGGCTGAATTTTCCCTCTGAGGGTGGGAAACAGAGATTGGGACTGTTTCCAGGTGCCAGGGAGGAGGGGTGGTGGGAAGCAGCTACTCATTGCAATTTTCACAGGGGCATCCCCTTAACTGGCATAGATCGCCATCCAAATGAGGATGGAGGGTGGTCTCTCGAAACTGAAGGGCCAATCAGAGACTTTCCGGCTTAAGAGGAGAAGAAGGCTATAGAATATAAGTAAGGGAGAGGGCATCTCCATTTTGAAATGAACGCTCTTCAGAATCTTATAAATCTTAATTATGAGAAATGGCTTCTGCAGTCAGGCCACCACTGGAGAGATTGAGGGGGATGAGGTGGGGGAAATGGGGTAAGGTGGGAGGTCCCTCTACAGTGTGGCATGGCCGCTGCTGCACTCAGGCAGGGAGGGGCTCTCGGTCTGCCAGGGGTGCTGGAGTCCTCGGGCTGCCATGGAAGGACCCCTCCGGGCACCTAAGCTGGTCTTTGTTGCCTGCAGGAACCTGGTTGGTCTTCCAGAACTAGGCTGACCAGGCATCTAATGAGCCTTGTTGGTTATCAGCCAAGAGTAGGCAGGTAACCCTGCTGCTTCCCGGTCCCATCATCGCAGAAATGGCCCCTAATGGGTGTTGGTGTCTGGGAACCAGTACGTCCAACTCTTGGTGCTGTTTTTAGATCCTGCCGACGTCGATCCTGGCCCCAAATCCTGGGCCAAAAATCCACCCCCATGCAAGGAGAAAAGGGCTTCAGGAGAGAGGAGAACTTTCTTGACCAATAAGCACATTCACTCTGCAATCATTGGAATTTTATGGGTTAAGTGTTGAAGGATGTAGACTCCTTGTCTGCTATAATAAGAATTTCTTTTCAACATTAAAGTTCAATGAAGTGAGTGTTCAAGCTCTCTGACTAATTGACAATATGCACACTTTAGAGAGGCCCATGAGAGGATGACCTCATTCATTTATCTTTGTTAGCAGATGCTACCTTAACGAAAAGGTCAAGGTTTGCATATGGGATTTTGTGTGGGTCCTATTTCCTAAAATTTGATTATTTCCTGGTATCCAAAATGTTCTTATCCATTTATCATCCTTATTGTGTTAAAAATGCTTACTGTGTTAAAAGTGGTGATCTAAAAGCAAACTGGGTAGATAATAGGCGGTTGCAGTGTTGATAACTTGTCACTGATTGTTTACTATTATCAACTACAGCAATAACACAAATCAGTGCTGAGCAACTCATTGCCAAACCAAACATCCAATTTTTTTGGCTAGAAATCTTCTTTTAAAATGCTGAGTAGCATACCACAGGAGGAGGCCCTTCCACCCATTGTGCTTGTGCTGGTTCTTTGGCAGAGCGATATAATTAATCCCACATTTTGAATTTGTTTCCCTTTAGGTATACACCCAAATCCCTATGTTATTATTGAATCTGCTTTGCTTTCAGATAGTGCATTCCCATTTCTAAATAAAAACATTCTCTTCATTTCACCACGGATTATTTTGCCAACTACCTAGAGCACAAAGCTTTTCAATTTTTTCAAAGTTATGTTTTAGCCTCTTTAGAGCAGGCAGGGGCCCTGTTTCAATATTTAACTTGGGGCCCTACACCAGTTGCAGTGACCTGGTGCAATTTTTGTGAATTAGTGAATGAAGGGACACGGTTTCCCCAGTTGGTAATGGACATAGAGTGGACTATTATAATCAACAGCACTAAATAGGACTTGGAGTTCACTCCACGAGACAGCACGGCAAAGTTCTCTAATTAATTTTGTGAAGCCGGAAGCAGCAAAAATATATTCCAGCTGCCAGTCCTTCCCTTTCATCCCAGAGCCCGTCTCCACTCCATCCCTGTCACCCCCACACCCCCTCTGTCCATCCCTGTCACCCCTACACCCTCTCTGTCCTTCCCTATCACCCTCACATCCCCTCTGTCCATCCCTGTCACCCCCACACCCCCTCTGTCCATCCCTGTCACCCCCACACCCCCTCTGTCCTTCCCTGTCACCCCCACACCCCCTCTGTCCTTCCCTGTCACCCCCACACCCCCTCTGTCCTTCCCTATCACCCCCACATCCCCTCTGTCCTTCCCTATCACCCCCACACCCCCTCTGTCCTTCCCTATCACCCTCACACCCCCTCTGTCCTTCCCTATCACCCCCACACCCCCTCTGTCCTTCCCTGTCACCCCCACACCCTCTCTGTCCTTCCCTATCACCCCCTCACCCCCTCTGTCCTTCCCTATCACCCCCACACCCTCTCTGTCCTTCCCTATCACCCCCTCACCCCCTCTGTCCTTCCCTATCACCCCCACACCCTCTCTGTCCTTCCCTATCACCCCCACATCCCCTCTGTCCTTCCCTATCACCCCCACACCCCCTCTGTCCTTCCCTATCACCTCCACACCCCCTCTGTCCTTCCCTGTCACCCTCACACCCCCTCTGATCGTTCCCTATCCCCCTCACCCCCTCTGTCCTTCCCTATCACCCCCACACCACAACTTCCCCAACATTAACTGGGTTAGTCATTGTGTGATAGGTTTAGAGGCAGCGGAATTCGTAAAGTGCATCCAGGAGAGCTTTGTTAAGCCAGCACATTGAAGGTCCTACAAGAGAGGGGGCGGTCCTGGATTTAATTTTAGGGAATGAAGTCGGGCAAGTGGTAGGGGTATCAGTGAGGGCGCATTTTGCAGATAGTGATCATAACTCTGTTAGATTCAAGATTGTTATGGAAAAGGACAAAGATGGGCCACAAATCAGAGTTCTAAATTGGGAGGCGGCCAATTTTAATAAGATCAGATATGATTTGGCCAGAGTGCACTAGGAGCAACTACTTCTAGATAAATCTGCATCAAAGCAATGGGACTCATTCAAGAAGGAAATAGGGAGGGTACAGGGCCAACAAATTCCAGTAAAGACAAAGGGTGGGACCAACAAATCCAGGGAAACCTGGATGTTGAGGGATATACAGGATTGGATAAAGAGAAAAAGGGAGGCTTATGACAGATACTGAGGGCTCAAAACAGCGGAAGCCCTAGAGGAGTATAGAATGTGTAGGGGGGAACTTAAAAAGGAAATTAGGAGAGCAAAAAGGTGGCAAGAGAAAACATTAGCAGGTAAAATAAAGGAAAATCCAAAGTTATTTTACAAGTACTTTAAGAGCAAGAGGATAACTAGGGAAAGAGTAGGGCCCATTAAGGACCATAATGATAATTTGTGTGTGGAGCCAGAAGACGTAGGTAGGGTTCTAAATGAATACTTTGTGTCGGTGTTCAAAAGTGAGAGGGACAACATGGGTATGGAAATCAGGCAGAAGGACTGTGATATAATTAAAGAAATTAGCATAGAAAGGGAGGAGGTTCTAAGTGGTCTGGCAGACTTAAAAGTAGGTAAATCTCTAGGCCTGGATGAAGTTATCCCAGGCTGTTGAGTGAGGCAAGGGAGGAGATAGCAGGGGCGCTGGCAATAATTTTCAATATCTCTGTGGCCACAGGTGAGAGGTGCCAGAGGACTGGAGGACAGCCAATGTGGTACCGTTATTCAAGAAGGGAGGAAGCGATAAACCAGGGAACTACAGGCCAGTCAGTCTAACCTCAGTGGTGGGGAAACTATTGGAAGCAATTCTGAGGGACAGAATTAATCTACACTTGGAGAGGCAGGGATTAATCAAGGACAGTCAGCGTGGTTTTGTTAAGGGGAGGTCATGTCTGACCAATTTGATTGAATTTTTCGAAGAGGTGACCAGGTGTGTAGATGAGGGCAATGCATTTGACGTAGTCTGCTTGGACTTCAGCAAGGCTTTTGGTAAGGTCCCATATGGGAGGCTGATAATGAAGGTAAGAGCCCATGGGATCCAAGGCAATTTAGCAAATTGGATCCAAAATTGGCTGAGTGGCAGGAAGCAGAGGGTGATGGTCAAGGGGTGCTTTTGTGACTGGATGCCTGTGTCCAGAGGGGCTCCACAGGGATCGGTGTTGGGTCCCTTGCTGTTTGTGGTATATATAAACGATTTAGTCTTGAATGGAGGAGGGTTGATCGGTAAGTTCGCGGATGACACGAAAATTGGTGGGGTGGTAAATAGTGAGGAGGATAGCCTTAGATTACAGGAGGATATGGACAGGCTGGTCAGATGGGCTGATCAGTGGCAAATGGAATTTAATCTGGATAAGTATGAGGAGATGCACTTGGGCAGAACAAACAAGGCACGGGAATACACGATGAATGGTAAGATCCTGGGAAGTACCGAGGATCAGAGGGACTTTGGTGTGCATGTCCACTGGTCCCTTAAGGTAGTGGTACAGGTAGCTAAGGTGGTTTAGAAGGCATATGGGATACTTGTCTTTATTAGCTGAGGCATAGAATATAAGAGTAGGGAGGTTATGCCAGAACTGTATAAAACGCTGGTTAGGCCACAGCTAGAGTATTGCGTGCAGTTCTGGAATCCGCATTATAGGAAGGATGTGATTGCACTAGAGAGAGTGCAGAGGAGATTTACCAGGATGTTACCTGGGCTGGAGAGTTTTAGTTATGAGGAGAGATTGGATAGGCTGGGGTTATTTTTTCTGGAGCAGAGGAGATTGAGGGGGGAAAGGATTGTGGTGTATAAAATTATGAGGGGCATAGACAGGAAGGAACTTTTCCCCTTGATGGGGGGATCAATAACCAGGGGGCATAGATTTAAGGTAAGGGGCAGGAGGTTTAGAGGGAATGTGAGGAAGAATGTTTACACCCAGAGGGTGGCAGGAATCTGGAAGTCACTGACTGAAAGGGTGGTAGAGGCAAGTTCAAATCCCACCACAGCAGCTGGTGGAATTTAACTTCAGTTAATAAACATGAAATTAAAAATCTCAGCAATTGGGACCATGAAAACATGACTAAATGCCCACCTAGTTCACTAATGCCCTTTAGGGAAGGAAATCTGCCTGGTCTGGCCTACGTGTTGACTCTTAACTGTCCTTTGAAATGGCCTAGCAAGCCACTTTATTGTATCAAACTGCTAAAAAGTCAATAAGAAGGAATGAAACTGGACGAATTCCAGCATCAACCTAGACACTGGAAACAACAACGGGAAACTCAGCCCTGTCGACCCTGCAGAGTCCTCCTTACTAACATCTGTGCCAAATTTGGGAGAGCTGTTTTACAGATTAGTCAAGCAACAGCCTGACATAGTCATCCTCACAGAATCATACCTCACAGACAATGCCCCAGACACCACCATCACCATCCCTGGGTATGTCCTGTCCCACCAGCAGGAGAGACCCAGCAGAGGTAGTGGCGCAGTGGTATACTGTCGGGAGGGAGTGTCATGAAGCTATTAATGTATATAGTATTATTGGAAAATATTTTTCTTTTAAAATAGAGGATTCGTCTGTGGGTGTGTCTTAATTGGGTTAAAGCCAGCTAGTCTGGATGCTTTGATATGTACTAATTTTGATATGTAAGAGAGATAGTGCACATTTGCATTTTTTGAATACAGCATTCAAGAAGCAGGGTGAAAATTGATACCTTTCTAGCAGATACCAAGCCATATGTTTATATTACTAATACAATTGGTACTATGAAAAGGGTTTCATTTTTAGAGAGGTTTAATTCAGAGATTGTTGATACAATGAGGATTAATATTCAATGGGGGTGGTAGGCATAACTTTAACAGTTTTCGGGTGCAGAGCAGAGGCAATGTGAGATCAAAAGGCAGCTGCAGGCCTCCATTTGGCTCCACAGGAACCAAAGTGAAAAGAGCCTCATTTTGAATTCATAAGGTGAAAATGCTGTGCCTGGTATTTGGTTAAGTCCATGGGTTTCTGTTGCCTTAATGGAGATTAGTTTGGGAATTTGTTAAAAGTTATGATCGTAGTAATTTGTAGCCATGTGTATATATATTTTAATCTGTGTAAATGAATAAAATGTTTCATTTGGTTTAATGTAAAACCTCGAGAACTGGAGGTCTGATTCCTGAATTTAGTCGCATCTCACACATAACACTTAAAATTATAGTTTCTGACATTTGTTTAAAGTTTCCCTCTGGGATTTTTAAATAACTCTGCTTTACCAACTGCAGTGGTCATAACAACTGGGGGCTCGTTTGGGATAAATTATATTTCTAATTTGTCAATTGGTTAGGAATTGGTGAATCTTAAGCTTATGATTATAAGAGACATTTTGAATTCAGGAGTTGGTGAGGTATTTTAGAAGTGGTGAGACTACAAGATGGCTTTGGCAATTGCTAAGACTTGTCTGGGTGTAGAAGAGATAACTCTGAGAGGGTTGGAGAAAATAATCAAAAGTAAGTTAACAGAGTTGGCAGATAAGTTAAAATTGCGGTTACCTGCAGGCACTAGGAAATCAGATTTGGTTAAAAGTATAGCATCTACAGTTGGAAGTGATACCTGATACTAGTGAGTCACAGCTGGAGGTAGAAAGACTTCAGTTGCAAATGAAGATGCTTGAATTTGAACAAGCAAAGGAACTGAAAAAACTTGAATTTGAAGCAGGGGAATTAGAAATTGCAAAGATGGAGAAGGAGAAAAGAGAGAGAGTAAGAGAGAGAACTGAAAATGTCAGCAGTTAGAAAAGAGACATCAGTAGGTGAGGAAGGATTTATCTCCAGTGTAGAACCCAGTGGGATGTTTAAATTTGTACAAGCTCTTCCAAAGTTTGAGGAAACAGATATTGAAGCATTCTTTATTTCAGTTGAGAAGCTAGCTAAACAGATGAAATGGCCACAGGAAAACTGGACATTATTATTATAATCTAAGTTATTAGGTAGGAGCTTGAGGTATATGCTTCGATCTCAGAAGAAATGTCGGTGAATTATGATGTGGTGAAAAAAGCTATTTTGAGTGCATATGAGTTGGTTCCTGAAGCATACAGGCAGATACTTAGGAATATGAGAAAACAGCCTGGGCAAATTTATATTGAGTTTGAAGGAGTAAAACAAAATAACTTTGAGTAGTGGATATGGGCGTTAAAAAGAGAGACAACCTATGCAGCTCTTAGGGAAGTCATTCTTTTGGAAGAATTTAAAGATTCAATCCCTTCAGTAGTGAGACCTCATGTGGAGGAACAGGGCGTTGATCCTAAAAGACAAGCAGCAAAGATAGCTGATGATTATGAATTAGTTCATAGAGCTAAACCTTTTTTCCCTCACCCTTTCAAATTGGAAAAGGATAAAAAGGGGAAGGTGAAAGGAAGGCAGGTAGTCAGGGAAGAGGAGTAGCTGGAAGTTCCCAGGAAGATTTTTCTCAGAACAAAAAGGAAGGTGTTGAAGGTAGAAGTGACATTCGAAATTTGAGGTGTTTTCATTGTAATAAAGTGAGGCACACTGAGTCAGCGTGTTGGAGGTTGCAGGAAAAATCTGTAGGAATTATTGGGGTACAGAAAAGCTCTGGAAGTAAAAGTACTGTGGGTTCTGAGTTTCAGGCACAGGAGAAACCAATGGTTTGTGTACAGGTGAAACAGAGAGAATCAGTGAAAGGTAAAGAAGTGGGATTGTGTTCATTGTTTACTCAAGAGAATTCTGAGGAGCAGGTCTCAGAAATGTTTTAAAATTTTGTATGTAAAGGGAAATTCTTTCCATGTGCACTGGGTGGAGTAGGTAAAGATGTTAACATTTTAAGAGACACCGGGGCTAGTCAATCCTTAATGTTGTGGATAGTGATATTTGTTGTTCAAAGGGAGTGTTGCAGGAGAAGGTAATAATAAGTGGGGTTCGTGGAGATGCTAAATCTATTCCGCCGTGGAAGGTAAATTTAAAGATCAAATGGAAGATTAGTGAAGTTACAGTTGGAGGGTTGGAAAAATTGCCTATTGCAGGCGTTCAATTTATTCTGGGTACTGATATAACTGGATTGCAAATGTGGGTGATGCCTATGGTAGTTGAGCAGCCTGTAGAAGTAGTGTTTTCAACAGAAGTGCTACAGAAGGAACATCCTGGATTGTATCCTGATTGTGTTGTAATGAGAGCAAAGGCCCATAGGGAAGAACAAGACAAACAAGATAAGCAGGCAGTTCAAAGGCAAGAAGGTGTCGAAATCCAATTAGCTGTATTTGATAATATTGTTCAGGAGGAAAGAATGCAGGACAGTTCAGTTGAAGTATTTAACTCAAAGAGGTTAGTGGAGTTACAGAAAAATGATTTGCAATTAGAACAGTTATATCAGAAAGCGAATTCAGAAACCGAAGCAAAATGTATTCTGGTGTGTTATTATCTTTGGGCAGGTATTCTGATGAGAAGGTGGTGGTTGGATCATGTCTCAGCAAATGAAAGCTGGAGGGAGGTAGATCAGATAGTTATCCCATTAGGGTATAGAAATGAGATTCTGAGCATTGCTTGTGAAATTCCAATGGGGGGACATTTAAGAATTAGGAAAATACAGGAAAAGATAAAGGGTTTCTTTTGGCCAGGATTGCATAGGGATGTAGTCAAATTCTGTTGAACCTGTCAAATATTTTAAGTAACAGGAAAATCACAAGCAGTGATTAAGCCGGTGCCTTTAATCCCAATACCAGCATTTGAAGAACCTTTTACTAGGTTCATGATTGATTGTGTAGGACCCCTCCCTAGGGCTAAATGTGGAAATCAGCATTTATTAACAATAATGGATGTGTCTACTAGGCTTCATGAAGCGATATCTTCAACTAATATTTCAACTAAGATTGTGGAGGAGTTAATTAAATATTTTACAAGATATGGCTTACCTAAAGAAATACAATCAGATCAAGGGTCAAATTCCATGTCACAGCTGTTTAAGGAAGTAATAGGTTGGGGATAAAACAGTTTAAGTCAACAGTTTATCATCTGGAGTCACAAGGAGCTTTGGAAAGATGGTATCAAGTGTTAAAAACTATGATTAGAGCGTACTGTTAGGATTATTCACAGGATTGGGATATGGGAATTCCATTTTTGTTATTTGCTATTAGAGAGGCTCCTAATGCATTAACTGGTTTTAGCCCATTTGAACTAATTTATGGTCATGAGGTAAGGGGACCACTGAAATTAATTCATGAGAAATTGGTGGGTCAAAATTCAGAAACTACTCCTCTGGATTACATATCAAATTTCAGGAAAGATTGAACAGAATATGTGAGTTGGCTAGGGAACATTTAAAGATATCACAGCAAGTGATGAAAGTGAAAGCAGATAAGAAGGCTAAAATTTGCAGTTTTGTTTCTGGAGAGAAAGTTGTTTAAAGTTTCCCTCTGAGGTTTTTAAATAAATCCACTTTACCAACTGCATCGGTCATAACAGGGAGTTGCCCTAGGAGTCTTCAACATTAACTCTGGACCCCATGATGTCTCATGGCATCAGGTCAAACATGGGCAAGGAAACCTCCTGATGATTACCATATACCACTCTCCCTCAGCTGATGAATCAGTGCTCCTCCATGTTGAACACACTGAGGATGGCAAGGGAGCAGAATGTACTCTGGGTGGGGGACATCAATGTCCACCACCAAGAGTGGCTTGGTAGCACCACCACAGATTGAGCTGGCCGAGTCCTAAATGACATCGCTGCTAGACTGGGTCTGTGGCAGGTGGTGAGGGAAACAACAAGAGGGAAAAACACACTTGACCTCATCCTCAACAACCTGCCTGCTGCAGATGCATCTGTCTATGACAGTATCGGTGCAAGTGACCGCCGCCTAGTCCTTGTGGAGATGAAATCCCATCTTCATGTTGAGAATACCCTCCATCGTATTGTGTAGCACTAGCACCATGCTAAATGGGATAGATTTTGAACAGATCTAGAAACTCAAAACTGGGCATCCATGAGGTGCTGTGGGCCATCAGCAGCAGCAGAATTGTACTCAAACACAATCTGTAACCTCATGGCCCAGCATATCCCCCACTCTACCATTACCACCAAGCCAGGGGATCAACCCTGGTTCAATGAAGAGTGCAGAAGGGCATGCCAGGAGCAGCATCAGCCATACCTAAAAATGAGGTGTCAGCCTGGTGAAGCTACAACACAGGACTACTTGCATGCCAAACAGCATAAGCAGCAAGTGATAGACAGAGCTAAGTGATCCCACAACCAATGGATCAGATCTAAGCTCTGCAGTCCTGCAACATCCAGTCGTGAATGGTGATGGACAATTAAACAATTAACAGGAGGAGGAAGCTCCACAAATATCCCCATCCTCAATGGTGGGGGAGCCGAGCACATCAGTGCAAAAGATAAGGCTGAAGCATTTGCAATTTGCAACAATCTTCAGCCAGAAGTGCCCAAGTGGATGATCCATCTCAGCCTCCTCCAGAGGTCCCCAACATCACAGATGCCAGTCTTCAGCCAATTCAATTCACTCCACATGATATCAAGAAATGGCTGAAGACACTGGGTACTGAAAAGGCTACAGGCCCTGACAATCTTCTGGCAATTATACTGAGGACTTGTGTTCCAGAACTTGCTGTGCCCCTAGCCAAGATGTCCCAGTACAGCTACAACACTGGCATCTACCCGGCTATGTGGAAAATTGCCCAGGTATGTCCTGTACACAAAAAGCAGGACAAATCCAACCCGGCCAATTACAAAAACAAAAACAGAATTACCTGGAAAAACTCAGCAGGTCTGGCAGCATCGGCGGAGAAGAAAAGAGTTGACGTTTCGAGTCCTCATGACCCTTCGACAGAACTTGAGTTCGAGTCCAAGAAAGAGTTGAAATATAAGCTGGTTTAAGGTGTGTGTGTGGGGGGCGGAGAGAGAGAGAGAGAGAGAAGTGGAGTGGGGGTGTGGTTGTAGGGACAAACAAGCAGTGATAGAAGCAGATCATCAAAAGATGTCAACAACAATACCGGCCAATTACTGCCCCATCAGTCTTCTTTCAATAATCAATAAAGTGATGGAAGGTGTCATTGATACTGATATCAAGCGGTATTTACTCTGCAATAACCTGCTCACTGACACTCAGTTTGGTTTCCACAGGGCCACTCAGCTCCTAATCTCATTCCAGCCTTAGTCCAAACATGGACAAAAGAGGTGGGGTGAGAGTGACTGCCCTTGACACCAAGGCTGCATTTGACTGAGTGTGTTGTCAAGGAGACCTATCAAAACTGGAGTCAATGGGAATCAGGGGGAAAACTCTCCACTGTTTGGAGTCATACCTAGCACAAAGGAAGATGGTTGTGATTGATGGAGGTCTACCATCTCAGTCCCAGGACATCACTGCAGGAGTTCCTCAGGGTAGTGTCCTAGGCCCAACCATCTTCAGCTGCTTCATCAATGACCTTCCTTCCATCATAAGGTCAGAGGTGGGGATGTTCGCTGATGATTGCAACAATCGCGACCCCTCAGGTGCTGAAGCATTCTGTGCCTATATACAGCAAGACCAGGACTAGCATTCAGGCTTGGGCTGATAAGTGGCAAATAACATTCATGCTACACAAGTGCCAGAAAATGCCTCACAAGAGTGAATCCAATCAACTCCCCTTGATGTTCAATGGCATTACCATTGTTGAATCCCCCCTGTCAACACCCTGGGGGTTGCCATTGACCAGAAACTGAACTGGACTAGCCATATAAACACTGTGGCTACAATAGCAGGTCAGAAGCTGGGAATTCTGCAGCAAGTAACTCACCTCCTGACTCACCAAAGTCTGTCCACCATCTACACGCACAAGTCAAGAGTGTGATGGAATACTCTCTACTTGTCTGGATGAGTGCAGCTCCAACAACACTCAAGAAGCTTGTCACCATCTAGGGCAAAGCAGTCCACTTGATTGGCACCCTATCCACAAACATTCACTCCCTCCTCCACCGACGCACAGTAGCAGCAGTGTGTACCATCTACAAGATGCACTGCAGCAACTCACCAAGGCTCCTTAGACAGCACCTTCCAAACCCACAACCACCACCATCTAGAAGGACAAGGGCAGCAGATAGATGGGAACACCACCGCCTGGAGGTTCCCTCCAAGTCACACACCATGCTGACTTGGAAATATATCGCCATTCCTTCACTGTCGCTGGGTCAAAATCCTGGAACTCCCTCCCTAACAGCACAGTGGGTGTACCTACACCACATGAACTGCAGCGGTTCAAGAAGGCAGCTCACCACCACCTTCTCAAGCGCAACTAGGGATGGGCAATAAATGCTGGCCTGGCCAACGATGCCCACATCTGTGAATGAATAAAAAATAAGCAATCATCTGTGAAAACAGCTGTGTGCTGTCACTTGCATCGTGAAAGGACTGTTAAAACTTAAATGTTTCTTAAAGCAGGAATGTACTTTTCACAATTTTCCTTAAAAATTCCCAAAGTCATAACTGCACGGTCATGACACTTAAAAGACCTCTTGACCTAAATGCATAGTTGATCGACTCTGTACAGCCAGCTATTAATAAATATGGCACAAGCCATTTCCTGTATGAAATAAGCATCAGTCACTACGTGTATGAAATTGTTGTTCCTGTTGTTTTTTGATTAGGTGTTGTTATTATAGAGAACTGACAAATCAGCCCTAATTTTACTTTAGCTTATAACAAGTTGTTCAGCAGTAAGGGGAGGAATTAGCTGCTCAAAAGACTAAGTGCAGTGGTGGTGGTAAATTCAGCACAGTCCTGGCTGGCCGGTGGGGCGGGTTTCCATACCAGATCATCTGGTTTTCACCTCATGATGTATGTGCAGATGAGCAGCACTTCATGTCTCGGTGGGGGGGCGGGCTGCCCTGCTCTTACCTCATCAGCTTCAAATTCCAGGCACTGCATTTAAACGGCGCCCACATACATTCACTCTCTGCAGCCCAGGACTTGTTTGGGCGAGTGATGGCCTCCAGAAGAGACAAGTGCTGTGTGCCCAGGATCAGGAACGAGGCACTGGTAACACTCCTCCAGGCAGTCGACAAGGACGGGCAGGAGACACATTACCTGTGTGATGGGAGCCAGAGGTCCACCAACCTCACCACCAAGGTTTGGGTGGAGGTCGGCTGGGCAGTCAGCACTAACGCTCCTCAGAAGAGGGCCACTATCCAGTGCAGGAAGGGGATGAATGATCTCATCCACTTTGCCAGGGTAAGTCAACCTTCTCCTCACTCTCAACTCACACTCTCACAAGCCCATTAGGCTTTTGCAGGGTTACAGTCCACGGGGATTTCACACACTACCACTGACTCTCACCACTTATTCTCTCACGCACAGCTTGTCATCTTCATGTGCAGGCGACAGAGCTGGCTGGAGATGACAGGGACCGGAGGTGAGATCAGCATCTCTCGACAAGCCAGTGAGGCTTCATCCAGTAGTCTTCACCCACCCTCCGATACCGTGAGTGCCCTATAATGTAGGTGACTATCCAGCCAATCACTAATTATCTCCTCTCTATTACAGCCATCAGCAAGAAAAGGAGGAGGCACACTGCTAGTCAGCCCATCAGCCCCTGCCCCCAGGCCACCTCAGAGGATGATTCTGAGGACCCACAGAATGTAGAGCCATCACTGCTTTCACCAGCAACTTCCACCAGCACAGATACACACAACTCGGTGGGAGCTAGTTTTAGAGCAGGCCATCTGGTGAGAACAGATTCTGGTTCGCAGCAGGCAGAGGCAGTGGCAGTTATCAACATTCAGAGGACTGCTGGAGGCCAGGCTCCTGCTGAGTCCGGGTCCAATGACTTGCCTCTGAAATTGACCCTCAGAGAGATGTTGCAGCTCCAAAGACAGGCAGGGATATAGCAGGCAGTATTGACAGAGGCCATCAATAGATTAGAATGGAGGATGGCGAAGTCTATCCATGTTCTGTCTGATGTTGTGGCACCAACATGTCAGTGCACCAAGGTCAGCATTGGTCCAGCAGTTTGTGCTAGTTATGCACTCAGACCTGCGCACCATTACTATAACCATGAGTGGAATCCATCAGTGATTATGCGAGAGGGGGACGGGGCACCTTGATCTCCCTCCAGGAACCCCTTCGCCTGAAGGAGCCAGGAAGAGGACCTCAGGCAACCACGGAGGAGGAGCATCAGCCGGGTACCTGGGGGCAATCCACCCAGGACTCTAAAGGGCTGTCCAGCTGCTCCAAGTCCCTCTGCGTGTGACCGCTACAACTCCAGCTGATCAGGCTGAGGAGGGTGTACCTGCCCACAGCAGGAGGCCCAAAGCAGGCCAGGGCCCTCCAGGCCTCGGACCCCCCCAGAGGACGTCGCCAAGGTCATCACAGACAACAGGGCATAACAGTCAGCAGGCTGCCTCCACCTCTGCTGCAGATATTGGGGATGCACCTAGACATAGCTGTAGGGCACAAAAAATTAAGAAAAATGAGAACACAATGGTGGTGTTCACTCACTGTATATATTTTGTACATCTGTAAACTGTGACACATCAGGGAGGGGGAGAGTTACCTGGACGCAGTGTTTCAGGAGACAGTCACACCCCTTAGATTAACCACCTTAAATTCGGCCAGTGGTCAGGGACAGGAGGGTGTGACTATGAATGAGGCAGGTAGAGGGATCCAGGAATTAGCACTGCAGGATCGTCAGCCCTTGCCCTTATCCAACAGGTTCAAGATTCTTGCTCCCTGTGTGGACGAGAGCGGGGACTGTAAGGAGGATGAACAAACTGACCACAGCGCCGTGGTACAGGGAGCCATTCAAGTCAGGGGGAGAAAAGAGAAATGTAGTTGTAATCTGGGATAGTTTAGTTAGGGGAATAGATACTGTTCTCTCTAGCCAGCGTCGAGAGTCTTGAAGGCTGTGTTGTCTACTTGGTGCCAGGGTTAAGGATATGTCATCTGGGCTGCAGAGGAACTTAGAGTGGGAGGAGAAAGCTCCAGTTGTTGTGGTCCACGCAGGTACCAACGATATAGGTAGAACAAGGAAAGAGGTTCTGCTGAGGGAATATGAGCAGCTCGGGGCTAAATTAAAAAGTGGAACCAAAAAGGTAATAATCTCCGGATTCCTACCTGAGCCACGAGCCAATTGGCACAGGGTCAATAAGATTAAAGAGGTAGATGCTCAAAGATTGCTGTAGGAGAAATGGGTTCAATTCATGGGACATTGGCACCAGTACTGGGGAAAGAGGGAGCTATTCCATTCGGACGGGCTCCATTTGAATCAGGCTGGGACCAGTGTCCTGGCAAATCGCATAACTAGGGTTGTAGGTAGGGCTTTAAACTAAATAGTGGGGGGTAGGGTTCAGTTGCATGGAAATATAAAAAATCAAAGTTTAAGGAGAGGGTAAGAGTGCAGGTTAGAGACGAGGCTGATTGTTACCAAAAAGTGAAAGGAAGGGACAGAGTGTGTGAATGCCATATTGCACCAAAAAATCATAGAAGAGTAGGGAAAATTAACAATAGGGCAAACTTAAAGGCTTTGTATCTGAATGCGCCTAGCATTCAGAATAAAACTAATGAGCTAACAGCGCAAACAGAGATAAATAGTATGATTTGGTGACGATTACTGAGACGTGGTTACAGGGAGAACAGGTCTGGGAGTTGAATATCCAAGGGTACTCAATGTTTCAGAAGGATAGGCAGGAAGGAAAAAGAGGTGGTGTAGCTTTGTTAGTAAAGGAAGAGATCAGTGCTCCAGCGAGGAATTATATAGGCACTGAAGAGCAAGATGTAGAGTCAGTCTGGGTAGAAATAAGAAATAGCAAGGGAAAGAAGTCCCTGGTGGGAGTAATCTATAGGTCCCCAAACAGTAGTTCAGCAGTAGGGCACAGTATAAACCAGGAAATACTGGGTGCATGTAAGAAAGGCAATAATCATGGGTGATTTTAATATGCATTTAGACTGGACTAACCAAATTGGCAAGGGTAGCATCAAGGGAGAGTTCATAGAGTGTATTAGAGATTGTTTCTTGGAGCAATATGTTGTGAAACCAACCAGAGAGCAGGCTATTCTGGATTTAGTTTTGTGTAATGAGATGGAATTAATTAATGATCTCATAGTAAAGGATCCTCTCGGGAAGAGTGATCATAGCATGCTAGAATTTCAAGTTTAGTTTGAGAGTGAGAAATTTGAGTCCCGCACTAGTCTTGTGGAGGAAACAAAGGTAACTACATAGGTATGAGGGCAGATTTGACCCTGGTGGACTGAGCAGAAAGACTCCATGGTAGGACAGTTGATGAACAATGGCAGATATTTAAGGAGATATTCAATTCCTCCCAAGTAAAATATATTCCAAAGAGGAAGAAAGATGCTAAGAGGGGGAAAAAGTTCCAGTGGATTGGAAAAATGCTAATATAACGCCCTTATTCAAAAAGGGGGGAAGGCAGAAAGTAGGAAACTATAGACCAGTTAGTTTAACGTCTATCATTGGGAAATTGTTGGAATCCATTACTAAGGAAGTAGTAATGGGATATTTGGAAAGTCAAAATGTAATCCATCAGAGTCAGCATGGTTTTATGAAGAGTAAATCGTGTTTGACTAATTTGCTAGAGTTCTTTGAAGATGTGACAAGCAAAGTGGATAATGGGGATCCTGTAGATGTAGTATATCTGGACTTCCAGAAGGCCTTTGATAAGGTGCTGCACAAAAGATTAATACACAAGATAAGATCACGCGGAGTTAGGGGTAATATATTGGATAGAGGATTGGTTAACCAACAGAAAGCAGAGAGTTGGAATAAATGGGTCTTTTTCTGGATGGCAAGCTGTAACTAGTGGGGTGCCACAGGGTTCGGTCCTTGGGCCCCAACTATTTACAATCTATATTAATGACTTGGATTCAGGGATAGAAGGTACCATAGCTAAATTTGCTGATGACACCAAAATAGGTGAGAAAGTAAGATATAATGAAGAAATAATAAATTTACAAATGGGTTTGGACAGGTTAGGTGAATAGGCCAAAATCTGGCAGATGGAGTTTAACGTGGATAAGTGTGAGGTTATCCATTTTGGTCAGAAGAATAAAAAGGGGACTTATTATTTAAATGGAGAGAAACTTCAAAATGCTTCAGTGCAGAGGGATCTGGGTGTCCTCGTGCATGAATCTCTGAAAGCTAGTATGCAGGTACAGCAGGTAATGAGGAAGGCAAATGGAATTTTGGCATTTATTGCTAAAGGAATAGACTATAAAAGTAGGGTTGTTGCAACTGTACAAGGCATTGGTGAGACCGCACCTCGACTACTGTGCACAGTTTTGGTCCCCTTACTTGAGGAAGGATGTAGTTGCACTGGAGGCGGTTCAGAGGAGGTTCACTAAATTGATTCCAGAGATGCGGGGCTTGTCTTATGAGGAGAGATTGAGCAGTTTAGGCCTATACTCGCTAGAGTTTAGAAGGATAAGAGGAGATCTAATTGAGGTATGTAAGATGCTAAAGGGGATAGACAAAATAGATTTGGAGCAGATGTTTCCTCTTATGAGGCATTCTAGAACAAGAGGCCATAGTTTTAGGCTAAGGGGTGGTAGATTTAAATCAGAGATGAGGAAGAATTACTTTTCTCAAAGGGTCGTGGATCTGCAGAATTCACTACCTCAGGGTGCAGTGGATGCCGGGACACTGAATAAATTTAAGGAGGAGATAGACAGATTTTTAATTAGTAATGGGTTAAAAGGTTATGGGGAGAGGGTGGGAAATTAGAGTTGAGACCGAAATGAGATCAGCCATGATCTTATTGAATAGTGAGGCAGGCTCGAGGGGCTGAATTGCCTACTCCTGCTCCTAGTTCTTATGTTCTTATGTAAATATATTTTGCTTATCTGAAAATCTCATTTAGTGAATGGCTCTGCTGTCTGAAGGTCATACAAGTGTAACAGATGGCCCCCTCACTTACCTCCCATCATGTTCCTCAGGTCTATGGCATTTCACACAATCTCAGTACAGTGAGTTGACTTTCTGTCTGCAGCAGCAAGATGAGTAAAGCCTGTTGCTATATCAACGTGGTGGTTGGGCAATGCATATCTTAGACTTTCGTCAGATGATCACATCATGTGGCCTCAAGAGTCTAGATATTGCAGTTTTGTTTATTCTCCTGATGCTGCTGCACTGAAGGCGCAGTGGATCTTATAGGTTTTAATGGCGACCCATATTGGAGTCATTCTAACTCAGCGCATCTTTCAATGGGCTCCATGTAATGTCTGTCAGGCTTGGGTGTGGGTTACATTTCAAGTGATAATCGGGGACCTTAGCTACTCACGGCAGCCTGTAGCATGATATTGTGACCACATGTACAGTTAGATATCACCCCTAGAGTAGTTTCCACCCTTCACCTGCATGAAGCAGACCTATGGACTTAGCTAGCACTTGGTGACTCCTGAAATGTCTGCTGCACAGCCACAACCATGCAAGATTATAGGTGTGTGTCCAGACTCATGATCCGGACTATTAAATGGGAGGATGCTGGTTTGCACCTGAAGGTCTGGCTAGCATGGCTTGACAGAATCCCTGAGCTAGTTCTCCAATGGACAATCGACATGATTATCTGATCATGACAGTGTCTCATGGTTGCTTGTGTATATCTGAAACAGCTGGACTGAAAATGTGAAAGCCCCAAATGGGATCAGGGTGAAGCTCCAGTACATCTGATGTTTGCGCCTTATTATCAACAAAGTTACTAAGTAACGCCTAAATGCAGGGTCAGGATTTACTGGGAGCCACCTCACATCCAGATGCCAAGGCATTGCTGGGTGTGAACTTGGGACGCTCCAAAGGCTGGGTTATAAGTACTTGTCAGGTGCTGCTGAAGCTCTCTGTGCATACAAAGCTGACCTTACTCACAGGCTAGCATTCACGACTGAGGGTGACAGATCACACAGAGTTCTTTAAAAAAACAATCTCATGCTGGGGACTCAGTTTGAGGATGGGGCATGAACATTATTTTTGCACAAGGGATGGCCTGTGGACAGATACCGCAGTCCAGATTCAGATCAGTCCTCAGACATTCACGCAAGAACCAGTTGTCCTCCTTGAGGCACCTTGCAAAGTTCCAGGCATCCTGGACTGTACTGAGGTTTTCAGTGCTGCTCCTGCATGTTAAAGGCTGCCATAAGCAGTGAAATATTGGCACCATGCTCGAAAAGACTGCATGTTTAAGTTCTTCACAGAGAGCACTAGTGGAGTTCTTATCCTATAACAGAACAGCCATATGCTCTAGAGGCTGCCTAGCCTTCCATGGATGAGGCCATCATGACACATGGTTATGGCAACTCATTCTGAGATTGATGACCTTCATTGAGATGCTGAGGTTAGCAAAGAGGGTGTTAATGTCGAGCCTGCATGAAGAGCACAGGTGAATGAGGTTAGTATGAGCTAGTCATCTTCATCGCCCTGGAACCTTGTGCCTGTAAGGGTCTCATGGGCTCATCTGCCAAATTTGGCCTGTGCTGTGGCCTCTTCCTCTGGGGGCCTCAAAAATCTGCATCCTCATCAAGCTCATCCCTCTCGACATCCTCCCCATCAGAGGAGACATGCAGCTCCTCCAACTCACCATATGGCAACTCATCTCCCACTTTGAAGTGCCAGGCTGTGTACAGCACAACAAACCACGGTGATGCAGGACACCCTCTGCAGCATACTGGAGAGCATCGCCCGACCGGTCCAGACATCTGAAATGCATCTTCAGCATGCCAATGGTCTGCTCAATCAAGTAGCATGTCGCTGAATGAGCTGTATCACACCTCTCCTCTGAAGAACTCTGGCCGCCGAACAGGCATCATTAGCCACATCTTTTGGAGGTAGTCTTTGTCACCAATGAGCCAACCCTGAATAAGCTGATGGCCCTCAAAGATCTGTGGCACCTGCAAGTAATTTAAGATGCAAGAGACGTGCGAGCTTCTAGGGTATCTTGCACAGACCTGTATAATTTGCTTTTGGTGATCACAGATCAGCTGCAGGTTGAGAGATTGGAAGGTTTTTCTATTGGTGAATCATTGTGGCTGTGCCAGGGAGCTCTTAATGTCACAAGTGTGCAGTCGATGGCACCCTGCACCTGTGTGAAGCCAGAGATCGCTTCAAATCCCGCTGCTCTGGCAGTCTGGCTGGCTTCATTCAGGGTGAACGGGATGTAATTGTTCCTTACTGAATAGGGCATCAGTAACCTCTCGGATGCATTTATGAGTGGAAGATTGTGATATTCCGCAGAGGTCCCCAGCGGAGCCCTGGAACAAGCCACTTGTGAAAAGGTCAAGTGCAATAGTCACCTTTCGAGCCACTGGCAATGGATAGCCTCCCAGTCCCTGCAGCGTCAGATCCTCCAAAAGAATTTGGCAAATGTGAGCCCTTGACAAATGAAGGTGTCTTCGACTCTGTCTCTCGCTCATCTGCAAGTATGAGAGACGTCTTCAATACGGCCTGGGTCACATCAGACATCTCCGTGGAATTGGTCTCTCCACCTCAGCATCTGGGTCTTCATGGGGGCCCGCTGGCCCATGTTCCTCAGGGTGAGGCTCTTCTGTTTGCTCTGCCTAATGGCAGCAGACTCTTCTTCTCCACCTCAGTTCACGAGAGCCATGAAAATGTCAGCATTGCCTGCTGCCTCCATTGTGCACTTCTCCTTACCTTTGTGGAAAAATTGAAGAGACATGATTAAACATTAAACTACAATGATCACCTTCCATCGCCAAGCTAGGGAGTCACTGTGAAGCCCTTGTGCTGTCCTCATTCCAGGCATTCCATCCCAAAATCCTCCTTTGCAGCTGGAGCACAGGCTTAAGGATTACTGGAAGCTCAGTCCACCATCCCACCCTCCCCCAATGCCCCATGTATGACAGCACTTTCACAAAGGGGGTTGGATCTGGATGAGTACAGCCAGGTGCTATGAGCCTCAGTTAGGGCACTATCAGGATATCTCCTTTGGAGTAGACCAGAGCCCAGCCTTGCACTAATGTAATGACTGTAATTGTTGAGCCTTGTAAAGCCTGGACATCTCAGCTATAATGTGTAGGTGTCTTTGGAGCATTTTGCCTAAGTGCTTTAGCTGTGGCCCCTTTACAGTTGGATCCTTCTGACCTTTGTGTATTCCTATGAGAGGGACAAATGGTCATTCTCACCCTGAAATAGATCCCCACAAGAATGCGCACCATGAATTAGATTGCCAAAATCCAACAATTGGCATTCGAGACTCTCTAACATGTCTCAGCTGAACCTTACTCTCCGTGTCCTGAAGTGCAAGTTATTAGGTTGCCTCTTCATTCGACCCAAAAGTGCAGTAGTCGACTCCACCCACAAGACTTCAGATCACCACCCCCACACCCTCCAGCGATTTTTTTCCAAGGATCTTTTTCAACTGTGTCATTCCATCGGCTGTTACCATGAGACCAGCTTTCAACACACAGCGCCGCACCCCCCCCCCTCCCCAACCTCTGTCACCATCCAAGATCCTTCTGTCATCTGGGAAGAGCATCATGTGCAAGTTTCCCTCCCTCCAATCACTCTCCTGTCCCTCCCTTTAACCCTGAAGCCCATTGTAATTCTTGTAGGTATCCCTGTCCTGCCCCTGAACCGTTTCCAGTGGATGTCCCAATGCCCCATGTCAACCTCACCTTTCCCCATGTTGAGGCCCTATGCACAGTGACCCCTACTGAGACCCTCTCCTCACGAGACCATTGAGTGCCCCCCTTCTTACTTACCAGTTCCCAGCTTACAAGCTGCAGTTGCCTCCCCTGACTGTGACTGTACCATCTGCAGTCCAGTACCAAGCCACCAACCCCAGGACCTAAATGTGAGGGCCTAACCATGCCCTGCACATCATGTGTGCCTGACTGACACAGCACGAGCAGACCCTCCCACACCCTGGATTGGGACCAGGACATGTGTGCCTGGCAGAGCCTTGTACACCATGGTGCGCTCTGCCTCGGGACTGCCTTTAGTTTCTGGTCCCAAATACATGGTGTGCCCAGGACATTCTGCTCTCTAGCACCAACTAGACCCCAAGTACATCGTGCTCACTGCCTCAGGATTGCCTCAGATTTATCCCCCCTCTTCCCTTAACCCACCCTCCCCCTAGTCAATGTGTCTCCACCCCTTCCCTCCCAGGCTCCAATCACTGACCATCCCTCCACACTATACCCACCAACCCCCCCACCCCTACATCCCAATCTAGTCACTCCCACCCAAGTGAAGTGTGTGCCTTACCCTCCCTGCCTTCCCTTCCCACGGGTCTTGCCTGAGCAGCCTTGATGCAGAGTTGGAGCAGCCACAAAGGCAGCGCAGTGAAAGGTGGGCAATCGCTGCGTGCACAAACCTTGGAGTTGTGAGTGAAGTGCAGTTTGCCAGGCGCACGAGCTGGTTCTTAATCGCCATTCATGAGATGCGAAAGCATGTAAATGTGGTTCCCGACAAGGTGCAGCAGGCAAGCTGACTCGCCACGAAAGCCGAGAGTATAAAATTGCAGCCCGTTTTTACTCTGGCAGAAAACTGACTTTTGATCGCAGTCCGCATTTCCCGCTCTCGCACACCATGGTGCCCGCCTCTGGCAGGGCTGGAAAATCCCACCCAACGTCTCAGGGTAAAAGTGCCTCTGCATTTTTCAAGTACGTCTTAAGGGGAAGCTAAAATGAAGATGGGGCACATAAGGTGTTAATGATCCTCCAAGGATGGAGTCTGGAGCTGAAATACCAGTTTAGCCGTCATTTAGCAAAAGATGCCATCTTGGTAACAGAATCGAAGCCAGTGTTAGGAATGGTCTCCAATAAACACCCACTTGACACTTCAAATGCCATCCTAGCACTGATTAAAGAGGCTTCACAGCAGTCAAATGGCTAGTGCTTCAGCTAATGCTCTCTCCAACCAGCTGTTGGAGTAAACATGGTGTTGATGTTAATTTTGAGGAAGGGATTTTTACCAGTTCATGTTCGCTTGCTGCTGGAACCGTGAAAGGGACCTCTGAAATGCACCCAAAGAATTTCTGGAATACTTTGCCATGACTTCACAGACACTTCAGCAACAATGAGTTAGGAAATGCTCTGAGGACTTTTTGGGGTCAGTTGGCTAGATGGCTAGATTGTGGTGCAGAATGATGCCAATGTCATGGGTTCAATTCCCATACCAGCTGTGATAATTCATGGAAGCCTGCCTCTCTGCCTCGCCTTGGGTGGTGCCCCTCAATCTATGTAACCACTTCTGTCTCTCTCTGTCTCTAACAGAGAGAGATGCCTATGGTCCCTCGTGGACTATGGCTAATCATCTCTCTGAGGACATCACCTAAAAAGAGCAAGTGCTGTGCTCCTCCACCTTATTGGACACCTTGTTGGAGAAAGGGAGTTCTTGGAAATGAGCATCTTTTGAAGGATTCCCCTTGCTTGGCAAGTGGGGTGAGAGGAGGTCATGAGGCTGGACAGAGCAGCAGCTGCTGCTGCAGATATAAGACATCTTTCCTTCTGGAAATCTCCATCATCTGAGAAACTGTGCACCCTCTCCAGTTCCTGAGACATTCTGCAATATGCCAGCTGCTGTGTGCCATCCAGAGCACTGATCACCATCGGTGGCATGAGGAACCCACATATGCTGCTGTACTAAAATTGTGTCTAACCAACACTTGAGTGCTAAAGCTATAAATTTCTGGTTTAGCACCTTTGGGCAAGTTAGGTGTGTGCTAAATCCAGCCTCTCAAACTGGCATCTTTATCAGCACTGAACCTTTTTGTTGCCTGTTTTTACCCTACAGCGGTATTGACTTTAAGATTGATGTGTAAGAGAATTCTTGGGGCAAGTAAGAAGTAAACCTGAATGCATGACATACATGGTGATAAAGCATATTGTTAAGTTAATAAAGTTTGTTTTGCTTAGTTCTTTTATATACAATAAAGTTTGTTTTGTTTAAAAAAGTGAAATCTTGCAGCATAGTTTTATTGGCTGAAATGAGGTATTCCGATTTCTCTTTAAATGTTACTGGCTCTAACCAGATTGTAACACCATCTTCTTCATTTCTATTTGATTCTGGGTATTTAAGTACAAGTTAAGGGAGCTGCAAGCCTGGAGTCTCCAGTGACAGGCCTCAAAATTTACACCAACAGTTTTAAATCAAGATATTTATGAACAGTATTAACACAGTTTTCCTGAAAATTACATGCTAGAAACTGTCTTAGAATATATGGGGCCTAAAATGTTGTGGATTAGAAAGAGCATAAAACAAAGGAAATAGGAGCAGGGATAGGTGACATAATCCCTTAAACCTGCTCTGCCATTCAATAAGATCATGACTGATCTTTGACTTCAACTCCACTTCCTCAACCAATTCCCTTTGAGTCCAATCTCAATCTCAATCTGAGCACGCCCAGTCATAGGAAGGGCAGATCACCTCCAGTGTGAAGAAGGACAAACAGAGGAATTAGCTGGATTCCTGCCCTATGTAGAAATCAGATCAAATTCTGGCTGGGGAGGGGCAGCAAAGCTGTTGTGAATTCTCAATAAAGACCCAAAAACTTCCTGAGAGAAAAATTATTTATCCTAGAGGGGCGTAATTGCCTTTAAAGGCATAGTTGCTTTGTTAGAAGCAGAAGAAGTTATGCATGCCTTATTTCTTTGGCTCCTCTGTGTCTGGGTCCCCTTCTTACATGGCTTCGTGCCACTCTCTACCTCCACTGGCACAATGATGTTGGCACCTCTGTTTCTGTACATCCACCAGCAGCCTGCCCCATTATGGAAATGACCTTGACCCTGCCATTTGGGACTGTATGTATGTCATGAACATGCAGAAGTCCTAGTCCCTGCAATTCCAGCAGTAGAGCAGCGATCACAGAATTTCAGGGCCATGGGTCTTGGTACTAATCACAACATTAACATTCTTCTTTCTCTAAGCTCCACTTTACTGAGTCACTGTTCCTCTTCCAGCATCTACCACATCCTGGTTGGCGGTGAGGAACAGCACGGAAAATGCAGCATCATTTGCATTTATCAGGTCATGACTAAGTCAGGCATGTCCTACACTGCACAACGACACTCCTCATCTGACCCTTCAGATGTTTCTTCATCGTTAGCAGTCGCAAACTCTGAAGAGCTACTCCTACACTAAGCTGTTTGTTTTTGGCATCATCTTTCAACACAAACGTTTGATGTTTTCTCAAGGTTCAACAGCCCTTAGGGTGCTGTAAAATTTTTATGATGATCTGGAAACAGGAAATTTGCTGTTGTAATTAAACTTGATGTCCCAGCTGGGCTGTTTCTGTACTGTAATATTCTATAATTATGTTCTCAAAGCATGTTAGTCCTCTTGTCAAATATATCTAAAATTCTTAGCAAGTGCCAAGAGATTACAAAAACGAGGCGGCTGCCTTTAGGGATCGAGTTTGCCATAAATGAATATGGGAAACATCAGCTAAGTTGTTGCTGATAGCTGCAAGTAAATCTAAATGAGTCTCAGTATGTAATGAGGCCCAGCACATCACAGAGACAGCAGAGGCAATGTCAATATCTTTCTCACAGTCATTCCATCTAACCGACACTTGATGACCGTAAGTGAGCACTACAAATATTTGTATTTCCTCATTTCTCCCCAATAGTTTTTCTTGCTTTCATTCCTTTAGGCACAAAGCCCTCTACACAAGGGGCTGAATCTTCTGGCTGACACTCGGGTAGCGGAGCCCACACGCCAGAGCTTAAAATGTCCCGACGTCAGCGAGCAGCATCGCGATAGTTCGGTCGGCGGGCACGCTAAGCAGCGGGACGTGTGCCCACCATTAATTAAAGGCCTTGTTAAGGCCATCAACTCTTCAATGGACCAGGATTTTGAGGGGCCCGTGTGAACTCTGGCTCACCGCACGGCAATGGGCAGGCGGGTAGGTGAATTTTTTAACATGTTAATGAATTTTTTATTGTTCTATTTTTTATATTAGCCAGCCTTTCAGCGATCTCCCTGAGACAGCACTTTGTCTCAGGGAGGTGTGCGCTCTTTTGCGCACATGTGTGAGAGAACGCACTCTGACAGATGGGGAATCCCTCCCCCACCGCCCCCCCCCCCCCACCCCCCCGCACATGGAGCACATACCCTTCCCATTGGGCGGCCCGCTGGGTGGGCCTTAATTGACCCACCCACTTAAAATGGCAGCGTGGCCCGTTTCAGCGGCGGCGATCGGCTCCCCGCCCACCGCCGAGCCAGTGGGGCCCGCCCGCCCATCAAGGGCAAAGTTCTGCCCATGGTCAAAGACATATGTGAGAATTGACAGTGAGTTCAAGAGTCTCATGTCTGAGACTTAGGACATTGCAGCCACCCCTAATCTTGACCATGTGCGTTTTCCGTTAGGAATCCTGGGTGACGATCAGGAGTGACAACGTTGGTTTTATTCCATAACCCAGAAGTGATGAAGCTAATTCTACTGTCCCTCTGCTGAAATCATTGAACTCAATACAGACCAAGGATCAAGCTAGGATTTGTATGCCTCAGTACTGGGGTAGGCCTTGATTTTGTGTGATAGTAGAAAACACGTGATACCAAGTCAGCACCCCATTTTACATTTCTCCTGATTTTTATTTCCAGTGACGGAGGTTCACTTGATGTCGTAGAAGAAATTGGCCTAGTATTGAGATTCTATGTCCAGGAAAGGAGTTCAGATAATGGGTCTGGCAGATGATGGCATGCAATAGGTATGTACAGTATGTAGGCAACTACCCTAATCATTATTACCAAAATGTTTTGGATTCTTGATGAATGACAGTCGGCTGAGACAGTTCCCTCACTATCTGGAGAATCCATCCATTGCTGGAATAAAGGAAGCCCTACAGAATAACATCACGCAGTGTATTCCATACTGTCCCTCAGAAGACCAACATGCTTTCAACTGAGTAGGCAGTGACGCACGATAAATCCATCAAATGGTTCCCCCAGTTTGCCAGGTATTATACCACTCGACTCAGAATATTTGGAGCAGCTGTGGAAGCACCCTTCAGATAAACAGAGGAAAATCAGACGGGTTATCTTCTCCTGGCTGCCACCCAGTGAACATTAGGTCACCGGGTGAACAGAATCAGGTTTGGCTGTGGTGCTCCCATAAATTGCTGACACAATCTATCTAGATTTACACATGGTACTGATCACTTAGTCACTGAAAACAGCTGGCGCTAATGCAAAGATAGCCTAACAAAAGTAAGTGGCTTCCAAAGGAAGGAGAACATTGCAAAATGATGTAAAAAGAAGCAGGTCAGGCAGATTTGGCAATTGTCACAAACACAGATCTGACTAATAGCAGCTGAAAATGAAAGTGGCCCAACAATTTTTAGGCACAGTGCATCCTGAGTAATATTAGAATTCCCCCACCACATTGTGAAGGCAGACTTATTTAGACTGCGTGCAAGTTATCTTTAGCAGAGAGGGACGAAACAGTGGGTTTGGGTATTTCCACACATTGACCTGTAGTTTAACCAAAGCCATTCACTCAGCCACACAGAGTGCTACTTGGGAGAAGAAGTAATAAATTACTGACAAATAAAATATCCTGTTTTCCATAGCCACTGAATAATTTCACAGGATTTATCCAGCAGGCGTAAACACAGCTTGTTTTTGTGTAGTAAAGGAATTGTGCAAAGCAAAGTGGGATGGTATGAATCATTTCATTCTCAGATGGGAAATTCCACTGGGCGACTACAGATTGTGAAAGGACCTCATGTTGATCTGAATAATCAGTGACTGAGGAAGCATTGCAAATTCATCAACCCCCAAGCCTTCATTTAAAGCATTCACTCTTTTGGAGCAAGGCTGCTAATGTTGAAATCAAAATGTGACCAATATTTAAGAAATGTGTAACGCTTTTCTTCGAATGTAGCTGGAATTTCCCTCCATGGGCTTGAGAAACAGCTTTAACATAACCAACACGCCAAGGTTACTGTACCTTTCTTTCTCAGCAATTTTAAATGAATATATTTAACAAATCAGTACTACTCTACTGTAACTAGACACTTGAGATACAGCTCAGCAAGTGAGCACAGCCTGGCTGACAGGAAACAGAGTCAGCTGGCAGGGGCCACAGAGGTTCAGCTGGGCGGTGGCAAAGAGACGTTCATAGAGTTATGGATGTTGGGTGCTGTCTGTCTTCTTGGCTCAAGGCACTTGCATGGCATGGTAGGGTGGGGAGGTTTAGAGGGGTGGCATGGAAATGAAATAAAAGAAACGTGTCTACTATTTTTTGAATACTCATAAATACCTATTTATTGATTCTTCATGAAATCAATTTTGACTTTTAGAGACACTCCCCTGTGCTATGTAATTAACCAGTAGAAAACAGCCACCACAGCAGCTGTTCCAGGACAACTACAGCACTGGTATCTATCCGGCAAAGTGGAAAATTGCCCAGGTATGTCTTGTACACAAAAAGCAGGACCAATCCAACCCAGCCAATTACCGCCCCATCAGTCTACTCTCAATCATCAGTAAAGTAATGGAAGGGATCATCAACAGTACTATCAAGCGACACTTGCTTAGCAATAACCTGCTCACTGATGCCCAGTTTGGATTCCGCCAGGGCCCCTGGCTCCTGATCTCATTACAGCCTTGGTTCAAACATGGACAAAAGAGGTGAGAATGAGAGTGACTACCCTTGACATCAAGGCTGCATTTGACCGAGTGTGGCATCAAGGAGCCCTAGCAAAACTGGAGTCAATGGGAATCAGGGGGAAAACTCACCACTGGTTGGAGTCATATCTAACATAAAGGAAGATGGTTGTGGTTGTTGGAGGTCAGTCACCTCAACTCCAGGACATTACTGCAGGATTTCTTCAGGGTAATGTCCTAAGTCCAAACATCTTCAGCTGCTTCATCAATGACCTTCCTTCCATTATAAGGTCAAAGGTGGGGATGTTTGCTGATGATTGAACAATGTTCAACACCATTCACGACTCCTCAGATACTGAAGCAGTCCATGTCCAAATGCAGCAAGACCTGGACAATATCCAGGCTTGGGCTGACAAGTGGCAAGTAACATTCACACCACACAAGTGTCCGGCAATGACCATCTCCAACAAGAGAGAACCTAACCATCGCCCCTTGATGTTCAATAGCATTACCATCACTGAAACCCCACTCTCAACATCCTGGGGGTTACCATAGACCAGAAACTGAACTGGACTAGCCATATAAATACTGTGGCTACAAGAGCAGGTCAGAGGCTAGAAATCCTGTGACTAGTAACTCGCCTCCTGACTCCCCAAAGCCTGTCCACCATCTAAGGCACAAGTCAGGAATGTGATGGAATAGCCCTCCACTTGCCTGGATGTGTGCAGCTCCCACAACACTTGAGAAGCTGAACACCATCCAGGACAAAGGAGTCCACTTGATTGGCACCACATCCACAAACATTCACTCCCTCCACACCGACGCACAGTAGCAGCAGTGTGTACCATCTACAAGATGCACTGCAGGAATTCACCAAGGCTCCTTAGACAGCATCTTCTAAACACACGCCCACTACCACCTAGAAAGAGAAGGGCAGCAGATAGATGGGAACACCACCACCTGGAAGTTCCCCTCCAAGTCACTCATCATCCTGACTTGGAAATATATCGCCGTTCCTTCATTGTCACTGGGTCAAAATCCTGGAACTCCCTCCCTAACAGCACTGTGGGTGTACCTACACCACATGGACCGCAGCAGTTCAAGAAGGTAGCTCACCATCATCTTCTCAAGGGCAACTAGGGATGGGAAATAAATGCTGGCCCAGCCAGCAAAACCCACATCCTGTGAATGAATAAAAAAAATACAGATATTGATAAAATACAGCCTCTCTCAAACAGGTACCGATATAATACAGCCTCTCCAATACAGGTACTGATATAGTACAGCCTCTCCAATACAGGTACAGATATAATACAGCCTCTCCAATACAGAGACTGATACAATACAGCCTCTCCAATACAGGTACTGATATAATACAGCCTCTCCAATACAGATACTGATATAATACAGCCTCTCCAATACAGATACTGATATAGTACAGCCTCTCCAATACAGATACTGATATAATACAGCCTCTCCAATACAGGTACTGATATAATACAGCCTCTCCAATACAGATACTGATATAATAGAGCCTCTCCAATACAGGTACTGATATAGTACAGCCTCTCCAATACAGGTACTGATATAATACAGCCTCTCCAATACAGGTACTGATATAATACAGCCTCTCCAATACAGGTATTGATATAATACAGCCTCTCCAATACAGATACTGATATAATACAGCCTCTCCAATACAGGTACAGATATAATACAGCCTCTCCAATACAGAGACTGATATAATACAGCCTCTCTCACACAGGTACTGATATAATACAGCCTCTCCAATACAGATACTGATATAGTACAGCCTCTCCAATACAGGTACTGATATAATACAGCCTCTCCAATACAGATACTGATATAATACAGCCTCTCCAATACAGGTACTGATATAATACAGCCTCTCCAATACAGGTACAGATATAATACAGCCTCTCCAATACAGGTACTGATATAATACAGCCTCTCCAATACAGATACTGATATAATACAGCCTCTCCAATACAGGTACAGATATAATACAGCCTCTCCAATACAGATACTGATATAATACAGCCTCTCCAATACAGGTACTGATATAATACAGCCTCTCCAATACAGATACTGATATAATACAGCCTCTCCAATACAGGTACTGATATAATACAGCCTCTCCAATACAAGTACTGATATAATACAGCCTCTCCAATACAGATACTGATATAATACAGCCTCTCCAGTACAGGTATTGATATAATACAGCCTCTCCAATACAGGTACTGATATAATACAGCCTCTCCAATACAGATACTGATATAATACAGCCTCTCCAATACAGGTACAGATATAATACAGCCTCTCCAATACAGATACTGATATAATACAGCCTCTCCAATACAGGTACAGATATAATACAGCCTCTCCAATACAGGTACTGATATAATACAGCCTCTCCAATACAGGTACTGATATAATACAGCCTCTCCAATACAGGTACTGATATAATACAGCCTCTCCAATACAGATACTGATATAATACAGCCTCTCCAATACAGGTACTGATATAATACAGCCTCTCCAATACAGATACTGATATAATACAGCCTCTCCAATACAGGTACTGATATAATACAGCCTCTCCAATACAGGTACTGATATAATACAGCCTCTCCAATACAGGTACTGATATAATACAGCCTCTCCAATACAGATACTGATATAATACAGTCTCTCCAATACAGATACTGATATAATACAGCCTCTCCAATACAGTACTGATATAATACAGCCTCTCCAATACAGATACTGATATAATACAGCCTCTCCAATACAGGTACTGATATAATACAGCCTCTCCAATACAGATACTGATATAATACAGCCTCTCCAATACAGGTACTGATATAATACAGCCTCTCCAATACAGATACTGATATAATACAGCCTCTCCAATACAGGTACTGATATAATACAGCCTCTCCAATACAGGTACTGATATAATACAGCCTCTCCAATACAGGTACTGATATAATACAGCCTCTCCAATACAGATACTGATATAATACAGCCTCTCCAATACAGGTACTGATATAATACAGCCTCTCCAATACAGATACTGATATAATACAGCCTCTCCAATACAGGTACTGATATAATACAGCCTCTCCAATACAGGTACTGATATAATACAGCCTCTCCAATACAGGTACTGATATAATACAGCCTCTCCAATACAGGTACTGATATAGTACAGCCTCTCCAATACAGGTACAGATATAATACAGCCTCTCCAATACAGGTACTGATATAATACAGCCTCTCCAATACAGGTACTGATATAATACAGCCTCTCCAATACAGGTACTGATATAATACAGCCTCTCCAATACAGGTACTGATATAATACAGCCTCTCCAATACAGGTACTGATATAGTACAGCCTCTCCAATACAGGTACAGATATAATACAGCCTCTCCAATACAGGTACAGATATAATACAGCCTCTCCAATACAGGTACTGATATAATACAGCCTCTCCAATACAGGTACTGATATAATACAGCCTCTCCAATACAGGTACTGATACAATACAGCCTCTCCAATACAGATACTGATATAATACAGCCTCTCCAATACAGGTACTGATATAATACAGCCTCTCCAATACAGATACTGATATAATACAGCCTCTCCAATACAGGTACTGATATAATACAGCCTCTCCAATACAGATACTGATATAATACAGCCTCTCCAATACAGGTACTGATATAATACAGCCTCTCCAATACAGGTACTGATATAATACAGCCTCTCCAATACAGGTACTGATATAATACAGCCTCTCCAATACAGATACTGATATAATACAGCCTCTCCAATACAGATACTGATATAATACAGCCTCTCCAATACAGGTACTGATATAATACAGCCTCTCCAATACAAGTACTGATATAATACAGCCTCTCCAATACAGATACTGATATAATACAGCCTCTCCAATACAGGTACTGATATAATACAGCCTCTCCAATACAAGTACTGATATAATACAGCCTCTCCAATACAGGTACTGATATAATACAGCCTCTCCAATACAGATACTGATATAATACAGCCTCTCCAATACAGGCACTGATATAATACAGCCTCTCCAATACAGGTACTGATATAATACAGCCTCTCCAATACAGGTATTGATATAATACAGCCTCTCCAATACAGATACTGATATAATACAGCATCTCCAATACAGGTACAGATATAATACAGCCTCTCCAATACAGATACTGATATAATACAGCCTCTCCAATACAGGCACTGATATAATACAGCCTCTCCAATACAGGTACTGATATAATACAGCCTCTCCAATACAGGTATTGATATAATACAGCCTCTCCAATACAGATACTGATATAATACAGCATCTCCAATACAGGTACAGATATAATACAGCCTCTCCAATACAGATACTGATATAATACAGCCTCTCCAATACAGGTACTGATATAATACAGCCTCTCCAATACAGATACTGATATAATACAGCCTCTCCAATACAGGTACTGATATAGTACAGACTCTCCAATACAGGTACTGATATAATACAGCATCTCCAATACAGATACTGATATAATACAGCCTCTCCAATACAGATACTGATATAATACAGCCTCTCCAATACAGGTACTGATATAATACAGCCTCTCCAATACAGGTACTGATATAATACAGCCTCTCCAATACAGGTACTGATATAATACAGCCTCTCCAATACAGGTACTGATATAATACAGCCTCTCCAATACAGATACTGATATAATACAGCCTCTCCAATACAGGTACTGATATAATACAGCCTCTCCAATACAGATACTGATATAATACAGCCTCTCCAATACAGGTACTGATAGAATACAGCCTCTCCCATATAGGTACTGATTTTTAAAAATTCATCCACAGGATGTGGGCTTCGCTAGCTGGGCCAGCATTTATTGCCCGTTTCTAGTTGCTCTTGAGAAGGTGATGGTGAACTGCCTTCCTGAACTGTTGCAGTCCATGTGGTGTAGATGCACTCACGGTGCTGTTAGGGAGGGAGTTCCGGAACTTGACCCAGCGACAGTGAAGGAATGGCAATATATTTCCAAGTCAGGATGGTGAGTGACTTGGAGGGGAACTTCCTGGTGGTGATGTTCCCACATACCTGCTGCCCTTGTCCTTCTAGGTGGTAGTGGTCATGGATTTGGAAGTTGCTGCCGAAGAAGCCTTGGTTAATTTTTGCAGTGCATCTTGCAGATGGTATACACTGCTGCCGCTGTGCGTCAGTGGTAAAGGGAGTGAATGTTTGTGGAAGGGGTGCCAGTCAAGCCGGCTGCTTTGTCCTGGATGATGTCGAGTTCCTTGAGTGTTGTTGGAGCTGCACTCACCCAGGCAAGTGGGGAGTATTCCATCACACTCCTGACTTGTGCCTTGTAGATGGTGGACAGGCTTTGGGGAGTCAGGAGGTGAGTTACTCGCCACATGATTCCTTGCCTCTGACCTGCTCTTGGAGGTACAGTATTTATATGGCTAGTCCAGCTCAGTTTCTGGTCAATGGTAACCCCCAGGATGCTGATACTGGGGGATTCAGTGAAGGATAATGCCATGATGTATAATGATATAATATAGCCTCTCTCATGATGCAGAAGGAAACAGTTAAAGAAGTTCAATTGCTAATTATTTGGTTGTTCAACTACGTGCCCATTTGGTTGTATAACATGGATAACAGCTGAGACTGGTTCTGGCTGTGGAGAGTTTTATGATAAGCAATAAAACTGCCTGAAGGAATCTGTCTTGGTTTCAGTCTTCACTTCTAAACAACTATTGGAACTTAACAGTGGATGTCAAGTGACTTAACAGGAGGATGGTTGCTGCTTGTAAGTAAAAGATTGGAAACTAAGCTTTCTTCGGACAAAAGTCTGAATTTGGAGATAAGTTTAAGAGCAGAATTGGAGTCACTCAAAAAAAAATAATGGTTGAATCAAAATATCGAGCTTTTGGGTCTAATGACCCACCAATATTTTTTCAGAGTGAACCCTATGGAGCAATGGGAGAATGAAGTAACCATGCAGACTCGGGTTACATCCTTGACAAAGAAAAAACAGAATGGTCTTGGCACTTTCATTGCCATACAAAAACAAAATAAGATGCAAAGTATTTTCTGAGTTGGAACCTGAGCATTTGGACACAGATGAAGGTTTGGAAACATTATCAGGTTTTATGGATAAGAGCTATCAAAAAGATGATTTATCAAATGCTCATGAACATGATCCAATTTTGACAAATTTAGAAAGTTGGAGGAAAGTTCCATAGAAGATTACATAATGGAATTCACTAGGCTATATGCAAGATTGCAAAAGTTCCATCTCGAAATTCCCCAATCGATGCTGGCACTCGAGTTACTAGACTGTGCCAGAGTATGTAATTTGGACAGGATTCTGGTTCTAATGGGAGTTAAGTTTGCGGAAAGACGCACACAATGCTAGAACAGATGTCAGAAGCTCTAAAAAGATTCCTCTAAAAACATTCCTTTCCTGCAGCAAGATTGGTGCAAATGAGCCACTGGACGGTAAGACAGAAAATGGAGGATACAATGGTAACAGGATGGCAAGCAGGCTTCAGTACGAAAGGAGATTTGTAAATAGAAACAATGGGGACAGAAACACCTTGGACAATAATGTTAGGAGAAAAGAAGCAGGGATTTATGACAAAAGAATGAACCCCAAAAATGTCCCGGGTGTGGTCTATCTGTGTTTTAAATGTGATTCAAAATACCATTATGCAATGAGCTGTCCTAAACGATATAAGGTGTTCGAAATTGAACATGAGACCAAAGACTCAGAAGAAGAAGATGGAGATATTGACCAAAGAGAGGGCATTGTATTAGTTACAAGAAGTTTCAGCCCAGGGACGAATGTCTTGGTGGCAGAGAACTTCAGCTAGATAGCGAATGCATGTCTACCGTCTGTGGAATTGACTGGTTGAAAGGCTACCTGGGCTCCTTAAATGACAAGGACTGGAATAAGGTTAAAGAATTTCACCAGTTTTGGATTTGGAGTTGATAATACCCTAAAATTTTTTTAAAAGGTAGTGATTCCCTGTAAGATAGCTGGAGTCGATCATTTTATTAGCAGGGATGTAGTGTCTAGCGAAATACCATTACTGTTGAGCAGACCATCGATGAAGAAAGTGCAAATGAAGCTGGATATGGAGAACGACAAGGCTGTTGTATCTGGAAAACCTGTGGATTAACAATTTACACAATCTGGACACTACTGTATTCCTTTAATGAAACCTAACTTTTCTACTAAGGAGATTAAAGAAGTGTTATTAGCATCAGGGGATAGGAATTTGGAAGACAAAAAGCAAATGCTATTAAAATTGCAACAGTAGTTTGCCCACCCTTCTTCACAAAAGATTAAACACTTTGTTAAGGGATGCATAAATAAGGGATAGAGTGTACAGTAAACTTATAGAGAGATAAGCAATAGAAGAGATATATGTAAGAAATATAGAAGGACACTGTCATGGGCCAAAGTGAGTCTACCTTTAGCAAGGGAATTCAATGAAGTTGTGGCGATGGATTTAAAGGTGTGGGATAAAGAATACATTTTTATTTTACATTTCGTAGATTTGGCAGCAAAGTTTAGCCAGTCGACAACCATACGCAGTGAAATAAAGAAAATAACTGTGGATCAGATAAAGGAGAAGTGGATAGGGACCGGATTGGGACCACCAGTGAAATTCCTCACTGATTATGGCGGGGGGAGTTTACTAATGAGATCCGGGATATGTGCAAAAATATGAATATAATAGTTTTGAATGCCACAGCTGAAAGCCCCTTTAGTATGAAAGGAATCACTTGGTTATAGGTGAGATGCTTTGTAAAATATTGGTGGATGGACCAATCTGTAAATTAACATCAGCTCTAGCATGGGCTGTCCATGCCAAAAATTGCAGATAGTTGGGGGCTATGGTCCATATCGGTTGGTTTTTGGTAGAAACCCAAAAATTCCTTCAGTCCTGAGTAATCATGCCCCAGTTTGGGAGGGAACTGCGATTAGCTCTACCTTTTCTGGCATTTAAATGCAGTACATGTGGGTAGAAGAGTGTTCCTTAAAGACGAAGTTTCAGAAAGAATTCGGCCAGCTCTAAGACACAATGTATGTCCATCGGAAACTATTTTCAATCAGGGAGACACTACAAAAGAGTGGAAAGGCCCAGGAAAGATTATGGGAAAAAATTTTCTCCCATTGTTGGGGGGGGGGGGATGGGTTGTGGGTGGAGGTGGATGCAAACCCAATTGGTGCCCCCGATTGGGGGTGCGCTGCCATTTTACGTGAGTGGGCCAATTAAGGCCCGCCCATTGTGACATGCACCCAGAAGCACTGAGTGGTTCCCTGTGCAGGTTGGAGGGGAATGGGATGGTGGGGAGGGAGATCTCCTGACTGCTCCCTGTGCAGGTTGGAGGGGACTGGGATGGGGGGGATATCTCCTGATTGGGTGTCTGTGCAGGTTGGAGGGGAGTGGGATGGGGGGGATATCTCCTGATTGGGTCCCTGTGTAGGTTGGAGGGGAGTGGGATGGGGTGGGGGGGAGATCACCTGAGTGGTTCCCTGCGCTCTTTGTGCATGCAGGTGAAAGAGCACAGAGATCTCCCCAGGGCACCTCTGTGCCTCATGGGGATCTGTTTGACATGTGTAAGTTTAAATAAAGGAAGGAAAAAACTTTTGAAACACCGTCACATGAGCTGGGACATTTCAAAGAATTAATGTAAAAATGTTTACTATTTTTTAAAACACTTCATGAAGCCTCATCACCCCTTAAGGTTGGATGGGCAGCTCATTTAATTAAGTTAATGACTATTTAAATGGCCTTAATAGGCCTTTGACAGTTTGGCGAGCACACAGCCGGGTTGGCTGCACGCCTGCTGAACTGACAATCTAAATGACTCGTGGTGATGTCAGGACGCCAGCCCGACATCACCGCCCGTCATTTTACCCGTTGGCGAGTGGGCCCCACCTCTGGTCACCGACTGGAGGACTCTGCCATTTTCTGCCAAAACAGTCATTTTACAACATGGAAACCAGACTACTTGGGTACACTCACCAAGGTTAGCTGGTGCAGATTATAACACAGAAACCAGACTACTTGGGTACACTCACCAAGGTTAGCTGGCGCAGATTACAACATGGAAACCAGACTACTCGGGTACACTCGCCAAGGTTAGCTGGCACAGATTACAACATGGAAACCAGACTACTCGGGTACACTCGCCAAGGTTAACTGGCGCAGATTACAACACAGAAACCAGACTACTCGGGTACACTCACCAAGGTTAGCTGGCACAGATTACAGCATGGAGACCAGACTACTCGGGTACACTCACCAAGGTTAGCTGGCGCAGATTATAACATGGAAACCAGACTACTCGGGTACACTCACCAAGGTTAGCTGGCGCAGATTACAACATGGAAACCAGACTACTCGGGTACACTCACCAAGGTTAGCTGGCGCAGATTACAACATGGAAACCAGACTACTCGGGTACACTCACCAAGGTTAGCTGGCACAGATTACAACGTGGAAACCAGACTACTCGGGTACACTCACCAAGGTTAGCTGGCGCAGATTACAACATGGAAACCAGACTACTCGGGTACACTCACCAAGGTTAGCTGGCGCAGATTATAACATGGAAACCAGACTACTCAGGTACACTCACCAAGGTTAGCTGGCGCAGATTACAACATGGAAACCAGACTACTCGGGTACACTCACCAAGGTTAGCTGGCGCAGATTACAACATGGAAACCAGACTACTCGGGTACACTCACCAAGGTTAGCTGGCGCAGATTACAACATGGAAAAACCAGACTACTCGGGTACACTCACCAAGGTTAGCTGGCACAGATTACAACATGGAAAAACCAGACTACTCGGGTACACTCACCAAGGTTAGCTGGCACAGATTACAACATGGAAACCAGACTACTCAGGTACACTCGCCAAGGTTAGCTGGCGCAGATTACAACATGGAAAAACCAGACTACTCGGGTATACTCACCAAGGTTAGCTGGCACAGATTACAACATGGAAACCAGACTACTCAGGTACACTCGCCAAGGTTAGCTGGCACAGATTACAACATGGAAACCAGACTACTCGGGTACACTCACCAAGGTTAGCTGGCGCAGATTACAACATGGAAACCAGACTACTCGGGTACACTCACCAAGGTTAGCTGGCACAGATTACAAATTTGTGGGTTCGGAAAGTGTTGCAGGAAGGGACGAGGAACCATATACTTCCCACACCCATATGTTGCATGATTGTGAGGACCAGGTAGCTGAAGTTGACAGGGCATCTGAAGATTGAGATAGTAATTCGGATGAAGAAGATGAGGCAATTTATCCCAGAGGACACCTGCTGAAAGTGGTACTAAAGCTACTTACTCACCAGAAGGGGCCAGTCATTGGCTGGATGTAGAGCAGGAAAGGCCACTGGAAAATATAAAAACTGGTTGAATGTACGAGATAAAGGACAGGAGGTTAGGCCTATGGATTGGAAACATGAAGTACAAAAATGGAAGGCACGGGATGCAGTATCAGTTCAGACAGTGGGTCTGGGAGTGAACATGCCTCCAGGAAGAGATCGCAAACTGTTAAAAGAACGTCTATAAATGGGAGAAGCCAGGTTAGTGGCACGAGGGTTTGAAGAAAAATTGGGTGACCAGGATATAAAAGTAGATTCACCTACAGCAGGGAAAGTTATGTTGAAAATCTTTTTAGCTCTATTAGCTACAAATGCTTGGGAATGTAAGTCCATAGATATTAAAGCTGCTTTTTTGCAGGGACACCAACTTCAAAGGGAAATTTTTCTCCGTCCACCGAAAGAGGTGCTAAATGCAGAAGGGACTCTCTGGAAGCTAAATAAATGTGTATATAGTTTAAATGATGCCTCCAGAGTTTGGTATTTCTCAGTGAGGTTAGTGTTGTTACAGTTGGGCTGTCTTCAGTTGGAAGCAGACCCATCAATGTTTTATTGGAACCATGGGGGGGGAAACTTGCAGGCATCTTTATGATGCATGCAGATAATTTTTTGTGGGGTAGTAGTAGCAAATTTGAAACAGTTGTCATTAATGGGCTCAGAACGGAGTTTAAAATTGTAAGTCGGGTTTCTGGTGCTTTACACTGGATTGGAAATCAGGCAGCATGGATCGCACTTTGTTTTACATCAGCAATCCTATTTGGAGAACGTCAATCCCATTGCAACTAATTGTGATCGGGCCTCCCAGAAAGATACAGTAGCTTCTGAAACAGTAAAACAGGAACTCAGAAGTCTAATTTGGCAACTCAATTGGCTAGACATACAAACAAGGCCAGATGTCAGTATTGACAAACAAAACATTGACAGAAGTAAAAACGGAGCAGTGTGTTTTGAAATTCCCATCTTTGGGTGATGTTAGAAAAATTAAACTGATTGTGTTCAATGATGCATCTTATGCAAATCTATTTGATGGGTTTTTAAGTGCGGAAGGATTCATATTTCTCATGGGGGTGGGGACAAAAATGCAAATGCTGCCCTTTGGCATGGAATTTAAAAAGATACAAAGATTTGTAAAAAGTATGTTGACAGCGGAGACTCTCACCCTTGTTGAGGCGGTGGATATGGCCTTCTTTATATCAAAGATACTGGCAGAAGTTTTAAAAGGAAAAGGGTCACGTTGGGAAAATGTTCACTCTACAAAGTGCGTTAATGAGAAGAGATTGAGGATTGACATTGCAAGCTTAAAACAGATGCTCGAGAATAAGGAGATTGCCAGGATCAAGTGGATTAATAGCAGCTACCAATTATCTGACTGCTTCACCAATAGAGGAGCAAGCTCCAAGAAGTTACTAGAAATCCTCAAAGAGGGGTGTATTTTTCTTTAATTGTGGACATATCTTTCTGTGTTTTTCTAAGGAAGGGAATAAGGTCAATTTATTGAATGAAAAAATATAGATTGATATTTGGTACTGCCATTATTTTTTTATTATATAAACTCTGGGTTACTTTCTTTTTAAGAAGAGGGGAATCTGTTAGGGAAGGAATCATATAAGGCAGTTCATTTGCTAATTATTAAGTTGTTAACTAAGTATCCATTTGATTGTATAAAAGGGATAACAGCTGAGACTATTTCTGGCTGTGGAGAGTTTTATGATAAGCAATAAAATTCTGTCTGGAGGAGTCTGTCTTGGATTTGGTCTTAATTTCCAAACAACTATTGGAACTTAACATCTCACACAGGTACTGATGTAATGCATCCTCTCCAATGCAGATACTGATATAACACAGCCTATCCGATGCAGATACTGATAAAATACAGCCTCTCTTACACAGACACTGATATAACACAGCCTCTCTCATATAGGTACTGATATAGTCCAGCCTCTCTTATACAGGCACTGATATAATTACAGCTTCTCCAATACACATACTGATATAATACAGCCTCTCTGATATGTACTGATATAATACAGCTGTTCCAATACAAGTACTGATTAAATACAGCCTCTCCAATACAGGTACTGATGTAATAAAGCCTCTGCAATACAGGTACTGACGTAATAAAGCCTCTCAATACAGGTACTGATATAATACAGCCTCTCCAATACAGGTACTGATATAATACAGCCTCTCCAATACAGAGACTGATATAATATAGCCTCTCCAAGAGAGGTACCAACATAATTCAGCCTCTCCAATAAAGGTACTGATATAATACACCCTCTCCAATACAGGTTGTTGTGGCACAGCATTGATGTTGAGCTACTCAAATCCCAGAGGGAAAACTGAAACAGCTGTCACAACTGTTCTGCAATTTGTATTTTTATTTCAAAATGCATGCCTTGAATTCAGTAGTAACAAGTTCCCCAAGTCTTAGGGTATTTTTACAAAACTAAATTAAATATTGATTAATAGAAGAAAAGATTTTAAGAACATACATAGTATATCGTTCTACAAAACACTATAATAACTCCTAAATCTCCTAATTAATCTAGCTTCCAGTTGCACCTCCATTAAGGCAACAGTAAAACAAAATAACTTTCAACAGACCCCAGCAAAGCACACAATACCCTGGACAAGGATATTCACAGTGAGTTTTCTTAGCTTCAGTTCCTGCAGACAGCAGCTTGATGCACAGAGGCTGGACACTTTTCACACTAGTGTTAGATCTTAAAATGTCTTCCTCCTTACACATAACCTCATCTCCTTTATACAGGGTTCTCCCTTTTTAATGTAAATCCCATTGTTCCAATGTGTCTTTGCAACTTTACTTTTCCATAATGTAAATCTTTCATAGTAATGATATTATCAATGCCTTTTGGCAAAAAGAAACACAGTTTGACTTAGCTTCATATGGCTAGGTGTAACATCCCTTCATCTCTTTGAACTTCAAACTACTCTAGTTTATCTAAAAAAGCAAATGTTCCTCATACCTCATATCCTATAACTTCAACCATGTTTATGTGTTTAGCATTTCAAACCTAGTTTCTCTTCTGATAACTCAAAATCTCCTGACTAGCCCCACTATTAACCTACCTTTACCATAAATCACCATAATATTATGAAAATTATTATATTTTCATGACAACCCCCTCCTTACTGGGAAATGAACCATCATAATGTAAAAAGACGGCTTCATTTTCTTAACCCATCTTACATTACCTCCCATGCTTATTTATATACTCACACTATTACATTACCAGATGCATACACTAACATAATAAGATATATAAAAGTCCTTCACATCAACAGAAATCATTCCAGTCCAGTGTCCAGGTTTTTAAATGTCCAATTATCTCTTTTCAGCTTCAAACTCTTGACAATGCATCTGCAATCAGATTTTCTTGTCCAGCCACATGTATAATGCGTAGATGAAATGGTTGCAGTAATAAACTCCTCTGAACAACAAATGTGACTATCCCACAACATCAAGGATTGACTAGACCCTGTGTCTCTTAAAATTTTAACATCTTTACCAATTCCACCCTGTACACATGGAAAGGCTTCCCCATCACACACAAAATCTATAAACTTTTCTGCAGCCTGCTCCTCAGAATTCTCTTGGGTAAACTGTGAACACATTCCCACTTCTTTACCTGTCACTGATTCCTCCTGTTTTATGTGTATACAAACTACTGTTTTTTCCTGTGCCTGAAACTCAGAACCCACCGTGCCTTTACTTCCAGAACTTTTCTGCATCCCAATAGATTTTCTCTGTAATTTCCAACACACTGACTTCTTCTGTCCAACTTTATTACAATGAAAACACCTCAGTTTTCGAGTGTCACTTCTACCCCCAGCTCCTTCCTTTTTATTCTGAGAAAAAAACTTTCTGGGAATTACCACCTCCCCCTTCTCTTCCCTGACTACCCACCTTCCTTTCGCCTTCCCATTTTCTATTCCTTTTGGATTTAAAAGGGTGACAAAATGAGGTTTAGCTCTATGAGTTAACTCATAATCATCAGCTATTGCTGCTGCTTGTCTTACTGTTTCAACTCTCTGTTCCTCCACATGAGTTCTCACTACCGAAGGAATCAAACCTCTAAATTCTTCCAGGAGAATTACTTCTCTATGAGCTGCATATGTTGTCTCTATCTTCAGTGCCTGTATGCAATGGTAAAAATTACTTTGTTTTATCTCTCAAACCCAATATAGGTTTGCCCAGGCTGTTTTCTCATTATCCTAAATTTCTGCCTGTATGTCTAAGGAACCAACTTGTATGAACTCAAAATAGCCTTTTTCACCACATCATAGTTCACCGACATTTCTTCTGACAGTGAAGCATAGACCTCATGTGCTCTACCCACCAACCTGGATTGTAATAACAATGTACAGTTTTCCTGTGGCCATTTCATCTGTTTAGCTATCTTCTCAAATGAAATAAAGAATGCTTCAACATTTCTTTCTTGAAACTTTGGAAGAGCTTGTACAAATTTAAACATCCCCCCACTAGGTTATGATCTGGAACTAAGTCCTTCCTCACCCACTGGTGTCTCTTTTTTAACTGCCAGTGTTTTAAGCTGGAATTCCCTGTCTCTTTCTTTTCCTCGTTCCTGCCTTTCTAACCTTGCCGTTTCTAATTCCCTTTCCTATTTTCTTTCTCTCTCCTGCCTTTCTGCCTGTTCCCTTTGAAACGCCCTTTCTCTTTCTTTCTCTTTCCTTTCCTTTTTCTGCTGCCTCTAGTTCCAATTTTTTCATTTGCAATTGAATCTGAGCCCTTTCCAATGAACCACCCCTTAGAGAACTCGGTCTCTCAGGTATTCCTTCCGATTTCAAATGCAGTGCTATATCTTCAATTATGTCTGATTTCCTTACCCCTGCAGGTAAGCCTAATTGTAACACATCTGCCAATTCCATTAACTTAGCTTTATTTGCCATTTATAAACCAACCAAAGTTATAACTTCAACTCCTAAATACATCTTAACAACTGCCAAAGTCATATTGCAGCCTCACCACTTTAAAAAAACACCTCACCCCGCTTCTGAATTCAAAGTGCTTCTTGTACTCGTAACCTTAAGATTCACCAACTCCAAACCAAACGAGGAATTTCGAATGTATCCTGCAAAGAGCCCCCAACTTGTTCTGGCACAATGGATGGTAAATGCTGAGCTGCTCAAACCCCAGGAGGAAACTTGAAACAGCTGCCACAACTCTTTTGCAATTTGTATTTTATTTTGAGATGTGTGCCTTGAATTCAGTAGTAATGAGTCCACTGAGACTTAGAAGTTTTTTTACAAAACTAAACTAAACATTTATTAATGAAAGAAAAGATTTTAAGCACATACATTGGTCTACAAATTACTTATATGATAACTCCTAGCTCTCCTAATTAATCTGGCTCCCAGTTACACCTCTGTTAAGGCAACAGCAAAACAAAATAGGATTAAATAGACCCAGGCAGCCCACACAATACCCTGGACAGTGATATTCAAAGTGAATTTTCTTAGCTTTGGTTCCGGTAGACAGCAACTTGATGCATTGAGGCTGGAGTCTTTCACACTTGTGTCAGACCTTAAAATTCCTTCTTCCTTACACATAACCTCACGTCCTTTATAAATGTTTCTCCCTTTTTAATGTAATTGTTCCAATATGTTTTTTTTCAACTTCACATTTTCCATAATATAAATCTTTATAGCACTCATATTATCAGTAATCTTTGAGAAAAATAAACACACTGCTTGACTTAGCTTCATATGGCTAGGTGTAACATCCCATCATCTCTTTAAAATGCAAATTAACCTAATTTATCTAAAAATGCAAATGTCCCTTACACCTCACATTATGAAATTTCATAATTTCAACCATGTTTATGTATTTAGCATCTCAAACCTAGCTTCCTTTTTGATAACTCAAAAGCTCCAGGCCATCTGTCTTCAATTCAATTCAATCCCACACACACAACTACACACAAATAAACTAATCCAAAACCCAATATTAATCCACTCTTACACTAAATCACAATAATTTTATTAAAACTATTATACATTCATGACAGTCCTGATATAATACAGCCTCTCCAATACAGATACTGATATAATACCGCCTCTCCAATACAGGTACTGATATAATACAGCCTCTCAAATACAGGTACAGATATAATACAGCCTCTCCAATGCAGATACTGATATAGTACAGCCTCTCCAACACAGATACTGATATAATACAGCCTCTCCAATGCAGATACTGATATAGTACAGCCTCTCCAATACAGATACTGATATAATACAACTTCTCTAATACAGATAGTGATATAATAAAGCCTCTCCAATACAGATAGTGAAATAATACAGTATCTCCAATACACATACTGATATATTGCAGCCTCTCCGATACAGGCACTGATATGATACAGCCTCTCCAATACAGTTACTGATATAATACAGCCTCTCCAATACAGGTACTGATATAATACAGCCTCTCAAATACAGGTACAGATATAATACAGCCTCTCCAATACAGGTACTGATATATTGCAGCCTTTCCGACACAGGTACTGATATAATACAGCCACTCCAATACAGGTACTGATATAATACAGCCTCTCCAAAACAGGTACTGATATAATACAGCCTCTCCGATACAAGCACTGATATAATACAGCCTCTCCAAAACAGGTACTGATATAATACCGCCTCTCCAATACAGGTACTGATAAAATACAGCCTCTCCAATACAGGTACAGATATAATACAGCCTCTCCAATACAGGTACTGATATAATACAGCCTCTCCAGTACAGGTATTGATATAATACAGCCTCTCCAATACAGGTACTGATATAATACAGCCTCTCCAATACAGGTACTGATATAATACAGCCTCTCCAATACAGGTACTGATATAATACAGCCTCTCCAGTACAGGTATTGATATAATACAGCCTCTCCAAAACAGATACTGATATAATACAGCCTCTCCAATACAGGTATTGATATAATACAGCCTCTCCAATACAGATACTGATATAATACAGCCTCTCCAATACAGGTACAGATATAATACAGCCTCTCCAATACAGATACTGATATAATACAGCCTCTCCAATACAGGTACTGATATAATACAGCCTCTCCAATACAGATACTGATATAATACAGCCTCTCCAATACAGATACTGATATAATACAGCCTCTCCAATACAGGTACTGATATAGTACAGACTCTCCAATACAGATACTGATATAATACAGCCTCTCCAATACAGGTACTGATATAATACAGCCTCTCCAATACAGGTACTGATATAGTACAGCCTCTCCAATACAGATACTGATATAATACAGCCTCTCCAATACAGGTACAGATATAATACAGCCTCTCTCACACAGGTACTGATATAATACAGCCTCTCCAATACAGGTACTGATATAATACAGCCTCTCCAATACAGATACTGATATAATACAGCCTCTCCAATACAGGTACAGATATAATACAGCCTCTCCAATACAGAGACTGATACAATACAGCCTCTCCAATACAGGTACTGATATAATACAGCCTCTCCAATACAAGCACTGATATAATACAGCCTCTCTAATACAGATACTGATATAATACAGCCTCTCCAGTACAGATACTGATATAATACAGCCTCTCCAATACAGGTACTGATATAGTACAGCCTCTCCAATACAGATACTGATATAATACAGCCTCTCCAATACAAGCACTGATATAATACAGCCTCTCTAATACAGATACTGATATAATACAGCCTCTCCAGTACAGATACTGATATAATACAGCCTCTCCAATACAGGTACAGATATAATACAGCCTCTCCAATACAGATACTGATATAATACAGCCTCTCCAATACAGATACTGATATAATACAGCCTCTCCAATACAGGTACTGATAGAATACAGCCTCTCCAATACAGGTACTGATATAATACAGCCTCTCCAATACAGGTACTGATATAATACAGCCTCTCCAATACAGATACTGATATAATACAGCCTCTCCAATACAGATACTGATATAATACAGCCTCTCCAATACAGATACTGATATAATACAGCCTCTCCAATACAGGTACTGATATAATACAGCCTCTCCAATACAGATACTGATATAATACAGCCTCTCCAATACAGGTACTGATATAATACAGCCTCTCCAATACAGGTACTGATATAATACAGCCTCTCCAATACAGATACTGATATAATACAGCCTCTCCAATACAGGTACTGATATAATACAGCCTCTCCAATACAGATAGTGATATAATACAGCCTCTCCAATACAGGCACTGATATAATACAGCCTCTCCAATACAGATACTGATATAATACAACTTCTCTAATACAGATAGTGATATAATAAAGCCTCTCCAATACAGATAGTGAAATAATACAGTATCTCCAATACACATACTGATATATTGCAGCCTCTCCGATACAGGCACTGATATGATACAGCCTCTCCAATACAGTTACTGATATAATACAGCCTCTCCAATACAGGTACTGATATAATACAGCCTCTCAAATACAGGTACAGATATAATACAGCCTCTCCAATACAGGTACTGATATATTGCAGCCTTTCCGACACAGGTACTGATATAATACAGCCACTCCAATACAGGTACTGATATAATACAGCCTCTCCAAAACAGGTACTGATATAATACAGCCTCTCCGATACAAGCACTGATATAATACAGCCTCTCCAAAACAGGTACTGATATAATACCGCCTCTCCAATACAGGTACTGATAAAATACAGCCTCTCCAATACAGGTACAGATATAATACAGCCTCTCCAATACAGGTACTGATATAATACAGCCTCTCCAGTACAGGTATTGATATAATACAGCCTCTCCAATACAGGTACTGATATAATACAGCCTCTCCAATACAGGTACTGATATAATACAGCCTCTCCAATACAGGTACTGATATAATACAGCCTCTCCAGTACAGGTATTGATATAATACAGCCTCTCCAAAACAGATACTGATATAATACAGCCTCTCCAATACAGGTATTGATATAATACAGCCTCTCCAATACAGATACTGATATAATACAGCCTCTCCAATACAGGTACAGATATAATACAGCCTCTCCAATACAGATACTGATATAATACAGCCTCTCCAATACAGGTACTGATATAATACAGCCTCTCCAATACAGATACTGATATAATACAGCCTCTCCAATACAGATACTGATATAATACAGCCTCTCCAATACAGGTACTGATATAGTACAGACTCTCCAATACAGATACTGATATAATACAGCCTCTCCAATACAGGTACTGATATAATACAGCCTCTCCAATACAGGTACTGATATAGTACAGCCTCTCCAATACAGATACTGATATAATACAGCCTCTCCAATACAGGTACAGATATAATACAGCCTCTCTCACACAGGTACTGATATAATACAGCCTCTCCAATACAGGTACTGATATAATACAGCCTCTCCAATACAGATACTGATATAATACAGCCTCTCCAATACAGGTACAGATATAATACAGCCTCTCCAATACAGAGACTGATACAATACAGCCTCTCCAATACAGGTACTGATATAATACAGCCTCTCCAATACAAGCACTGATATAATACAGCCTCTCTAATACAGATACTGATATAATACAGCCTCTCCAGTACAGATACTGATATAATACAGCCTCTCCAATACAGGTACTGATATAGTACAGCCTCTCCAATACAGATACTGATATAATACAGCCTCTCCAATACAAGCACTGATATAATACAGCCTCTCTAATACAGATACTGATATAATACAGCCTCTCCAGTACAGATACTGATATAATACAGCCTCTCCAATACAGGTACAGATATAATACAGCCTCTCCAATACAGATACTGATATAATACAGCCTCTCCAATACAGATACTGATATAATACAGCCTCTCCAATACAGGTACTGATAGAATACAGCCTCTCCAATACAGGTACTGATATAATACAGCCTCTCCAATACAGGTACTGATATAATACAGCCTCTCCAATACAGATACTGATATAATACAGCCTCTCCAATACAGATACTGATATAATACAGCCTCTCCAATACAGATACTGATATAATACAGCCTCTCCAATACAGGTACTGATATAATACAGCCTCTCCAATACAGATACTGATATAATACAGCCTCTCCAATACAGGTACTGATATAATACAGCCTCTCCAATACAGGTACTGATATAATACAGCCTCTCCAATACAGATACTGATATAATACAGCCTCTCCAATACAGGTACTGATATAATACAGCCTCTCCAATACAGATAGTGATATAATACAGCCTCTCCAATACAGGCACTGATATAATACAGCCTCTCCAATACAGAGACTGATATAATACAGCCTCTCCAATACAGATACTGATATAATACAGCCTCTCCAATACAGGTACTGATATAATACAGCCTCTCCAATACAGCCGCTCCGATACTGACTATAATACAGCATCTCCCAATACAGATACTGATATAATACAGCCTCTCCAATACAGGTACTGATATAATACGCCTCCCAATACAGAACGAATAATACAGCCTCTCCAAGACAGGCACTGATATAATACAGCCTCTCCAATACAGATACTGGATAAATACAGCCTCTCCAATACAGAGACTGATATAATACAGCCTCTCAATACAGGATACTGATATAATACAGCCTCTCCAATACAGGTACTGATATAATACAGCCTCTCCAATACAGGATACTGATATAATACAGCCTCTCCAATACAGGTACTGATATAATACAGCCTCTCCAATACAGTTCTGATAATAATACAGCCTCTCCAAGTACTGGTTACTGATATAATACAGCCTCTCCAATACTGATACTATATAATACAGCCTCCTCCAATACAGGTACTGATATAATACAGCCTCTCCATACAGGTACTGATATAATACAGCCTCTCCAATACAGGCTACTGATATAATACAGCCTCTCCAATACAGTACTGATATAATTCAGCCTCTCCAATACAGATACGATATAATACAGCCTCTCCAATACAGGTACTGATATAATACAGCCTCTCCAATACAGGTACTGATATAATACAGCCTCTCCAATACAGATACTGATATAATACAGCCTCTCCAATACAGGTACTGATATAATACAGCCTCTCCAATACAGGTACTGATATAATACAGCCTCTCCAATACAGGTACTGATATAATACAGCCTCTCCAATACAGGTACTGATATAATACAGCCTCTCCAATACAGGTACTGATATAATACAGCCTCTCCAATACAGGTACTGATATAATACAGCCTCTCCAATACAGGTACTGATATAATACAGCCTCTCCAATACAGATACTGATATAATACAGCCTCTCCAATACAGGTACTGATATAATACAGCCTCTCCAATACAGGTACTGATATAATACAGCCTCTCCAATACAGGTACAGATATAATACAGCCTCTCCAATACAGGTACTGATATAATACAGCCTCTCTAATACAGGTACTGATATAATACAGCCTCTCCAATACAGATACTGATATAATACAGCCTCTCCAATACAGGTACTGATATAATACAGCCTCTCCAATACAGGTACTGATATAATACAGCCTCTCCAATACAGGTACTGATATAATACAGCCTCTCCAATACAGGTACTGATATAATACAGCCTCTCCAATACAGGTACTGATATAATACAGCCTCTCCAATACAGGTACTGATATAATACAGCCTCTCCAATACAGGTACTGATATAATACAGCCTCTCCAATACAGGTACTGATATAATACAGCCTCTCCAATACAGGTACAGATATAATACAGCCTCTCCAATACAGGTACTGATATAATACAGCCTCTCCAATACAGATACTGATATAATACAGCCTCTCCAATACAGGTACTGATATAATACAGCCTCTCCAATACAGAGACTGATATAATACAGCCTCTCCAATACAGGTACTGATATAATACAGCCTCTCCAATACAGTACTGATATAATACAGCCTCTCCAATACAGGTACTGATATAATACAGCCTCTCCAATACAGGTACTGATATAATACAGCCTCTCCAATACAAGTACAGATATAATACAGCCTCTCCAATACAGGTACTGATATAATACAGCCTCTCCAATACAGTACTGATATAATACAGCCTCTCCAATACAGGTACTGATATAATACAGCCTCTCCAATACAGGTACTGATATAATACAGCCTCTCCAATACAGGTACTGATATAATACAGCCTCTCCAATACAGGTACTGATATAATACAGCCTCTCCAATACAGGTACTGATATAATACAGCCTCTCCAATACAGGTACTGATATAATACAGCCTCTCCAATACAGAGACTGATATAATACAGCCTCTCCAATACAGAGACTGATATAATACAGCCTCTCCAATACAGATACTGATATAATACAGCCTCTCCAAAACAGGTACTGATATAGTACAGCCTCTCCAATACAGATACTGATATAATACAGCCTCTCCAATACAGGTACTGATATAATACAGCCTCTCCAATACAAGTACAGATATAATACAGCCTCTCCAATACAGATACTGATATAGTCATGTCCTCTTCCATACAGGTACTGATATAATACAGCCTCTCCAATGCAAGTACAGATATAATACAGCCTCTCCAATGCAAGTACAGATATAATACAGCCTCTCCAATACAGGTACTGATATAATACAGCCTCTCCAATACAGGTACTGATATAATACAGCCTCTCCAATACAGTACTGATATAATAACACAGCCTCTCCAATACAGGTACTGATATAATACAGCCTCTCCCATACAGAGACTGATATAATACAGCCTCTCCAATACAGGTACAGATATAATACAGCCTCTCCAATACAGTACTGATATAATACAGCCTCTCCAATACAGATACTGATATAATACAGCCTCTCCAATACAGGTACTGATATAAAACAGCCTCTCCAATACAGATACTGATATAATACAGCCTCTCCAATACAGTTACTGATATAATACAGCCTCTCCAATACAGGTACTGATATAATACAGCCTCTCCAATACAGGTACTGATATAATACAGCCTCTCCAATACAGGTACTGATATAATACAGCCTCTCCAATACAGGTACTGATATAATACAGCCTCTCCAATACAGGTACTGATATAATACAGCCTCTCCAATACAGTACTGATATAATACAGCCTCTCCAATACAGAGTACTGATATAATACAGCCTCTCCAATACAGGTACTGATATAATACAGCCTCTCCAATACAGGTACTGATATAATACAGCCTCTCCAATACAGTACTGATATAATACAGCCTCTCCAATACAGGTACTGATATAATACAGCCTCTCCAATACAGGTACTGATATAATACAGCCTCTCCAATACAGTACTGATATAATACAGCCTCTCCAATACAGGTACTGATATAATACAGCCTCTCCAATACAGGTACAGATATAATACAGCCTCTCCAATACAGGCACTGATATAATACAGCCTCTCCAATACAGGTACAGATATAATACAGCCTCTCCAATACAGATACTGATATAATACAGCCTCTCCAATGCAAGTACAGATATAATACAGCCTCTCCAATACAGGTACTGATATAATACAGCCTCTCCAATGCAAGAACAGATATAATACAGCCTCTCCAATACAGGTACTGATATAATACAGCCTCTCCAATACAGGTACTGATATAATACAGCCTCTCTCACACAGGTACTGATATAATACAGCCTCTCCAATGCAAGTACAGATATAATACAGCCTCTCCAATACAGGTACAGATATAATACAGCCTCTCCAATACAGGTACTGATATAATACAGCCTCTCCAATACAGGTACTGATATAATACAGCCTCTCCAATACAGGTACTGATATAATACAGCCTCTCCAATGCAAGTACAGATATAATACAGCCTCTCCAATACAGATACTGATATAATACAGCCTCTCCAATACAGGTACTGATATAATACAGCCTCTCCAATACAGGTACTGATATAATACAGCCTCTCCAATACAGGTACTGATATAATACAGCCTCTCCAATACAGTACTGATATAATACAGCCTCTCCAATACAGGTACTGATATAATACAGCCTCTCCAATACAGGTACTGATATAATACAGCCTCTCCAATACAGGTACTGATATAATACAGCCTCTCCAATACAGGTACTGATATAATACAGCCTCTCTCACACAGTTACTGATATAATACAGCCTCTCCAATACAGGTACTGATATAATACAGCCTCTCCAATACAGATACTGATATAATACAGCCTCTCCAATACAGGTACTGATATAATACAGCCTCTCCAATACAGGTACTGATATAATACAGCCTCTCCAATACAGAGACTGATATAATACAGCCTCTCCAATACAGGTACAGATATAATACAGCCTCTCCAATACAGGTACTGATATAATACAGCCTCTCCAATACAGATACTGATATAATACAGCCTCTCCAATACAGAGACTGATATAATACAGCCTCTCCAATACAGATACTGATATAATACAGCCTCTCCAATACAGTTACTGATATAATACAGCCTCTCCAATACAGGTACTGATATAATACAGCTTCTCCAATACAGGTACTGATATAGTACAGCCTCTCCAATACAGGTACTGATATAATACAGCCTCTCCAATACAGGTACTGATATAATACAGCCTCTCCAATACAGATACTGATATAACACAGCCTCTCCAATGCAAGTACAGATATAATACAGCCTCTCCAATACAAGCACTGATATAATACAGCCTCTCCAATACAGGTACTGATATAATACAGCCTCTCCAATACAGGTACTGATATAATACAGCCTCTCCAATACAGATACTGATATAATACAGCCTCTCTAATACAGGTACTGATATAACACAGCCTCTCCAATGCAAGTACAGATATAATACAGCCTCTCCAATACAGGTACTGATATAACACAGCCTCTCCAATACAGTACTGATATATACAGCTCTCAATACAAGCACAGGATATAATACAAGCCTCTCCCAAACAGTCACTGAAATCATACCAGCCTCCCAATACAGGTACATGATATAATACAGCCTCTCCCAATACAGGTTACTGTATAATACAGCCATCTCCAATACAAGTACAGATATAATACAAGCCTCTCCAATAGCAAGATACAGATATATACAGCCTCTCCAATACTAGGTACCGTATTAATACAGCCACTCCTCATACAGGCTACTGATATAATACAGCCTCTCCAAAAATACAGGTGCTGATATAATACAGCCTCTCCATATACAGGTACAGATATCAGTACAGCCTCTTCCAATTACTGTTACTGATATAATACAGCCTCTCCAATACAGGTACTGATATAATACAGCCTCTCCAATACAGGTACTGATATAATACAGCCTCTCCAATACAGGTACTGATATAATACAGCCTCTCCAATACAGATACTGATATAATACAGCCTCTCCAATACAGGTACTGATATAATACAGCCTCTCCAATACAGGTATTTAGAATACAGCCTCTCTCACACAGTTACTGATATAATACAGCCTCTCCAATACAGGTACTGATATAATACAGCCTCTCCAATACAGGTACTGATATAATACAGCCTCTCCAATACAGGTACTGATATAATACAGCCTCTCAATACAGATACTGATATAATTCAGCCTCTCCAATACAGGTACTGATATAGTACAGCCTCTCCAATACAGGTACTGATATAATACAGCCTCTCCAAAAACAGTTAGCTCTCAATACAGGTATCTGATAATACAGCCTCTCAATACAGATACTGATATAATACAGCCTCTCCAATACAGGTACTGATATAATACAGCCTCTCCAATACAGGTACTGATATAATACAGCCTCTCCAATACAGGTACTGATATAATACAGCCTCTCCAATACAGGTACTGATATAATACAGCCTCTCCAATACAGGTACTGATATAATACAGCCTCTCCAATACAGGTACTGATATAATCAGCCTCTCCAATACAGGTACTGATATAATACAGCCTCTCCAATACAGGTACTGATATAATACAGCCTCTCCAATACATGATACTGATATAATACAGCCTCTCCAATACAGTTACTGATATAATACAGCCTCTCCAATACAGGTACTGATATAATACAGCCTCTCCAATACAGGTACTGATATAATACAGCCTCTCCAATACAGGTACTGATATAATACAGCCTCTCCAATACAGGTACTGATATAATACAGCCTCTCCAATACAGGATACTGATATAATACAGCCTCCTCCAATACAGGTACTGATATAATACAGCCTCTCCAATACAGTACTGATATAATACAGCCTCTCCAATAGGAAAGCGATACTGATATAATACAGCCTCTCCAATACAGAGACTGATATAATACAGCCTCTCCAATACAGTTACTGATATAATACAGCCTCTCCAATACAGGTACTGATATAATACAGCCTCTCCAATACAGATACTGATATAATACAAGCCTCTCCAATACAGGTACTGATATAATACAGCCTCTCCAATACAGGTACTGATATAATACAGCCTCTCCAATACAGATACTGATATAATACAGCCTCTCCAATACAGTTACTGATATAATACAGCCTCTCCAATACAGGTACTGATATAATACAGCCTCTCCAATACAGGTACTGATATAATACAGCCTCTCCAATACAGGTACTGATATAATACAGCCTCTCCAATACAGGTACTGATATAATACAGCCTCTCCAATACAGTACTGATATAATACAGCCTCTCCAATACAGGTACTGATATAATACAGCCTCTCCAATACAGGTACTGATATAATACAGCCTCTCCAATACAGGTACTGATATAATACAGCCTCTCCAATACAGGTACTGATATAATACAGCCTCTCCAATACAGGTACTGATATAATACAGCCTCTCCAATACAGGTACTGATATAATACAGCCTCTCCAATACAGGTACTGATATAATACAGCCTCTCCAATACAGGTACTGATATAACACAGCCTCTCCAATGCAAGTACAGATATAATACAGCCTCTCCAATACAGGTACTGATATAACACAGCCTCTCCAATGCAAGTACAGATATAATACAGCCTCTCCAATACAGGTACTGATATAATACAGCCTCTCCAATACAGGTACTGATATAATACAGCCTCTCCAATACAGGTACTGATATAATACAGCCTCTCCAATACAGGTACTGATATAATACAGCCTCTCCAATACAGGTACTGATATAATACAGCCTCTCCAATACAGGTACTGATATAATACAGCCTCTCCAATACAGGTACTGATATAATACAGCCTCTCCAATACAGGTACTGATATAATACAGCCTCTCCAATACAGGTACTGATATAATACAGCCTCTCCAATACAGGTACTGATATAATACAGCCTCTCCAATACAGGTACTGATATAATACAGCCTCTCCAATACAGGTACTGATATAATACAGCCTCTCCAATACAGGTACTGATATAATACAGCCTCTCCATATACAGGTACTGATATAATACAGCCTCTCCAATACAGGTACTGATATAATACAGCCTCTCCAATACAGGTACTGATATAATACAGCCTCTCCAATACAGATACTGATATAATACAGCCTCTCCAATACAGATACTGATATAATACAGCCTCTCCAATACAAGCACTGATATAATACAGCCTCTCCAAAACAGTTACTGATATAATACAGCCTCTCTAATACAGGTACTGATATAATACAGCCTCTCCAATACAGATACTGATATAATACAGCCTCTCCAATACAGGTACTGATATAATACAGCCTCTCCAATACAGGTACTGATATAATACAGCCTCTCCAATACAGGTACTGATATAATACAGCCTCTCCAATACAGGTACTGATATAATACAGCCTCTCCAATACAGGTACTGATATAATACAGCCTCTCTCACACAGGTACTGATATAATACAGCCTCTCCAATACAGGTACTGATATAATACAGCCTCTCTCAAGCAGGTACTGATATAATACAGCATCTCCAATACAGGTACAGATATAACACAGCCTCTCCAATACAGATACTGATATAATACAGCCTCTCCAATACAGGTACTGATATAATACAGCCTCTCCAATACAGGTACTGATATAATACAGCCTCTCCAATACAGGTACTGATATAATACAGCCTCCTCCAATACAGGTACTGATATAATACAGCCTCTCCAATACAGGTACTGATATAATACAGCCTCTCCAATACAGATACTGATATAATACAGCCTCTCCAATACAGGTACTGATATAATACAGCCTCTCCAATACAGGTACTGATATAATACAGCCTCTCCAATACAGGTACTGATATAATACAGCCTCTCCAATACAGGTACTGATATAATACAGCCTCTCCAATACAGGTACTGATATATTACAGCCTCTCCAATACAGGTACTGATATAATACAGCCTCTCCAATACAGGTACTGATATAATACAGCCTCTCCAATACAGTTACTGATATAATACAGCCTCTCCAATACAGGTACTGATATAATACAGCCTCTCCAATACAGATACTGATATAATACAGCCTCTCCAATACAGGTACTGATAGAATATCAGCCTCTCCAATACAGTATTGATATAATACAGCCTTCCAATAAGGGTATGATATATTTCAGCCTCTCCCAATACAGTAATGATATAATACAGCCTCCTCTCCAATAACAGGTATGATATATACAGCCTCTCCCAATACAGATACTGATATAATACAGCCTCGCAATACTGGTATGATATAGGTTCAGCCTCTCCAATACAGGTAATTGATTTAATACAGCCTCTCCAATACAAGCACTGATATAATACAGGGCCTCTCTCAATACAGGTACTGATATAATACAGCCTCTCCAAGTACAGGTACTGATATAGTACAGCCTCTCCAATACAAGGTACGATATATACAGCCTCTCCAATACAGGTACTGATATAATACAGCCTCTCCAATACAGTACTGATATAATACCAGCCTCTCCAATACAGGTATTGATATAATACAGCCTCTCCAATACAGGTACTGATATAATACAGCCTCTCCAATACAGATACTGATATAATACAGCCTCTCCAATACAGGTACTGATATAATACAGCCTCTCTAATACAGGTACTGATATAATACAGCCTCTCCCATACAGATACTGATATAGTACAGCCTCTCCAATACAGATACTGATATAATACAGCCTCTCCAATACAGGTACTGATATAATACAGCCTCTCCAATACAGGTACTGATATAATACAGCCTCTCCAATACAGGCACTGATATAATACAGCCTCTCCAATACAGATACTGATATAATACAGCCTCTCCAATACAGGTACTGATATAATACAGCCTCTCCAATACAGGTACAGATATAATACAGCCTCTCCAATACAGGTACTGATATAATATAGCCTCTCCAATACAGGTACTGATATAATACAGCCTCTCCAATACAGATACTGATATAATACAGCCTCTCCAATACAGATACTGATATAATACAGCCTCTCCAATACAGATACTGATATAATACAGCCTCTCCAATACAGATACTGATATAATACAGCCTCTCCAATACAGATACTGATAGAATACAGCCTCTCCAATACAGGTACAGATATAATACAGCCTCTCCAATACAGAGACTGATATAATACAGCCTCTCCAATACAGGTACAGATATAATACAGCCTCTCCAATACAGGTACTGATATAATACAGCCTCTCCAATACAGGTACAGATATAATACAGCATTTCCAATACAGATACTGATATAATACAGCCTCTCCAATACAGGTACTGATATAATACAGCCTCTCCAATACAGATACTGATACAATACAGCCTCTCCAATACAGGTACAGATATAATACAGCCTCTCCAATACAGATACTGATATAATACAGCCTCTCCAATGCAAGTACAGATATAATACAGCCTCTCCAATACAGGTACTGATATAATACAGCCTCTCCAATGCAAGTACAGATATAATAGAGCCTCTCCAATACAGGTACTGATATAATACAGCCTCTCCAATACAGGTACAGATATAATACAGCCTCTCTAATACAGGTACTGATATAATACAGCCTCTCCAATACAGATACTGATATAATACAGCCTCTCCAATACAGATACTGATATAATACAGCCTCTCTAATACAGGTACTGATATAATACAGCCTCTCCAATACAGATACTGATATAATACAGCCTCTCCAATACAGATACTGATATAATACAGCCTCTCCAATACAGGTACTGATATAATACAGCCTCTCCAATACAGGTACAGATATAATACAGCCTCTCCCATACAGGCACTGATATAATACAGCCTCTCCAATACAGGTACAGATATAATACAGCCTCTCCAATACAAGTACAAATATAATACAGCCTCTCCAATACAGGTACAGATATAATACAGCCTCTCCAATACAGGTACTGATATAATACAGCCTCTCCAATACAGGTACAGATATAATACAGCCTCTCCAATACAGGTACAGATATAATACAGCCTCTCTAATACAGGTATTGATATAATACAGCCTCTCCAATACAAGTACAGATATAATACAGCCTCTCCAATACAGGTACAGATATAATACAGCCTCTCCCATACAGGCACTGATATAATACAGCCTCTCCAATACAGGTACAGATATAATACAGCCTCTCCAATACAGGTACAGATATAATACAGCCTCTCCAATACAGGTACAGATATAATACAGCCTCTCTAATACAGGTATTGATATAATACAGCCTCTCCAATACAAGTACAGATATAATACAGCCTCTCCAATACAGGTACAGATATAATACAGCCTCTCCCATACAGGCACTGATATAATACAGCCTCTCCAATACAGGTACTGATATAATGCAGCCTCTCCAATACAGGTACAGATATAATACAGTCTCTCCCATACAGGCACTGATATAATACAGCCTCTCCAATACAGGTACAGATATAATACAGTCTCTCCCATACAGGCACTGATATAATACAGCCTCTCCAATACAGGTACAGATATAATACAGTCTCTCCCATACAGGCACTGATATAATACAGCCTCTCCAATACAGGTACAGATATAATACAGCCTCTCCAATACAGATGCTGATGTAAAACATCCTAATTTTTTGTAGGAATCACATGGCAGTGCATCAGTTATGTTACTGGGCTAGCAAGCTTGAGGCCTGGCCTATGAGCTGGGGCTGTGATTTCACAATCCCTCTGTCACAGCTTTGGACAGTTAATTAAATAAATCTGCAATTTTGAAAGAAAAGCTGTATCAGTGATGACTGACCCTGAAGGAACCAGGTTATTGTGTTAACTGGTCTGTCCTTACCTGATCTGAAACTGGCCCTCTCTTGTGCATACTAATACAGTGCTGCTTTGATATTGTTTTTGTTGGTGATAATATGTTTTCTGAGTTCCTTTACACAAATATAATAATGCTGGCTTCTTTGCTAAGGGTCATGTGGATTGAATTTAGATGGAATGTCTCATGCTGACAGTGGCTTTGTGCCAATTGCTCCCTGCAGTCAGTCCTTTTATAAACAAGGCCTGTGCTGAACATTAATCTCACTCCTGCAACCAATGGAAAAGTTTGCAAAACAGAGAAGTTCCCAGAAATGAATAATGATGCCTCGGAAGTTACACTGAAGTTCTGTTACGTGTCAACATGTACACATCAGTTATTTCTATTAAAACCCCACAGTGTCACCCTCTGTTTCATGCTGCGTCAGCTGAACTAAGGCAGGGGAGGTTCTTGTGCTGAGGGGTGAAGGAGGAATCAGCCAGATTCCTGTGCCCAATTGCTGTTGACCCCTGTTATAAAATGCATGTTTTGGAATGTCAGCGTTGTTAAAGATAAGGTTCAGCTGTGATTTTTCCCTTACCCTGACCGCAAGCATTTAGCTGGGTTCACTCTGACATGCCAGTGTAATAGCCAAAAACATTGCTCTAAGTCTGCTCAAGTTTTCAGAACTTGCCATTCACCAAACACAAAATCTAACAGCAGTAAATGTTGAGAATACACAGTCAGTGCCTCTTTAAGGGGACATAGGAGTCAGTGGTATCAGGAGGAGGATTAAAGTCTGCCAATGAGAATCCCAGCTCACCATAGCTCAGCTATTCACTCAAATGATAATCAATTTACTGAATAGTTACCAGGGAAGGACAATGGAGTAGACGATTTAAATGGAGACAAGCTATAGCAGACTACTTTCTGGATATATGGAGTTGAGGAAAATGATGTGGAGGTGGGGGGAATCTATCAATAAGGGAGGCGTTTATTGAGCCTCATAGCCTATTGTTCATTAATATAATTTATATTTTTAGTTTCTGAAAACACGAGAATGGTGTTCACACAGACACAAAGGCACTAATACTTGCACTCAGTGCTGGTTGGATTCATGTCAAGTGCAAAGGAAGATGGTTGTGGTTGTTGGAGGTCAGTCATCTCAGCTCCAGGACATCACTGCAGGAGTTCCTCAGGTAGTGTCCTCGGCCCAACCATCTTCAGCTGCTTCATCAATGACCTTCCTTCCATCATAAGGTCAGAAGTGGGGATGTTTGCTGATGATTGCACAATGTTCAATACCATTCGCAACTTCTCAAATTACTGAATCAGTCCATGTCCAAATGCAGCAAGACCTGGACAATATCCAGGCTTGGGCTGACAAGTGGCATGTGACATTCACGCCACACAAGTGTCAGGCAATGACCATCTCCAACAAGAGAGAATCTGACCATCACCCCTTAACAATCAATGGCATTAAATTCACTGAATCTCTCACAATCAACATCTTGGGAGTTACCATTGACCAGAAACTGAACTGGACTAGCCATATAAATACTGTGGCTACAAAAGCAGGTCAGTGGCTACGAATCCTGCAACGAGTAACTCACCTCCTGACTCCCCAGAGCCTGTCCACCATCTACAAGGCACAAGTCAGGAGTGTGATGGAATACTCCCCACTTGCCTGGATGAGTGCAACTCCTACAACACTCAAGAAGCTTGACACCATCCAGGACAAAGCAGCCACTTGATTGGCATCCCTTCCACAAACATTCACTCCCTCCATCACTGACGCACAGTAGCAGCAGTGTGTACCATCTACAAGATGCACTGCAGGAACTCACCAAGGCTCCTTAGACAGCACCTTCCAAACGCACAATCACTACCATCTAGAAGGACAGAGGCAGCAGATAGATGGGAACACCACCGCCTGGAAGTTCCCCTCCAAGTCACTCACCATCCTGACTTGGAAATATATCAGCCGTTCCTTCACTGTCGCTGGGTCAAAATCCTGGAACTTCCTCTCTAACAGCACTGTGGGTGTACCTACACCACATGGACTGCAGCAGTTCAAGAAGGCAGCTCACCACCACCTTCTCAAGGGCAATTAGAGATGGGCAAAAAATGCTGGCTTTGGCAGCAAAGCCCACATCCAGTGAAAGAATTTTTAAAAACTGCTCCCTTCTCTGCCTAAACCTCATATTTTCATTTGAAATCAGATTCAGGCAGCAGCACAAGATTTGGGATGTGGCTCTAGCTCCCCCTGGTGAGTGAGTGTGTAATTACTGTCAATGCACAGCTGCACAGTATACAATTACAGTCTGCAGGGTACAATTATGGCCGACAGTGTACCATTACAGCTTACAGTGTACAATTACAGTGTATAGTTACAATGACAGCGTACAGTTAATGTACAGATACAGTGTCAGTGTACATTTACAGTGTACAGATACAGTGTACAGTTAGTGTACTAAGAGCAGGTACAATGTACAGTTACCATATATAGATAGTGTACAGTTAGTGCACTGTGGACAGATACAGTGTACAGTTACAGTGTGCAGTGTACAATTGCAGTGTACAGTTACAATGTACAATGTACAATTTACATTGTGCACTTTGCAGTGTATAAATACTATGTACAGTTAGTTACTGTGTACAATTACACTGTACAATTACAGTATACAGTTAGTGTACCAATACAGACTACAGTTAGTGTACCATGTACAGTTACAGTGTACATTGTACAATCAGTGTACAATTACAGTGTACAGTTACCATGTACTGTTACCATGTACAGTTACTGTGTACATCTACAGTGTATAGTTACAGTATACAATTGTCCCCAAATTGTTTGTGCAACACCAATTTGTCAAGTCCTTCTGAGCCTTGAAATGGCAGATAGGAAATGTATCAGCCCCCCCCATCCCCCGATTTTGGGAAGGACAAGCGTCCTTTACATATGCCTGAAGAAAGAAAAGACTTGCATTTATACAGCATTTTGCACAACGACATTTTAAAACACTTAACAGTGAATGAAATTTTTGAAGCTAAACTATTGTTGTAATTTAGCAAATGCAGCGCCAATTTGTGCACAGCAAGCTCCACAAACAGCAGTGTGATAATAACCAGATACAGGTAATCTCTTTTTGTGATATTGATCGAGGGATAAATATTGACCAGGGCAGGAAGGAGAACTCTCCTGCCCTTCTTCAAAATGGTGCCATGGGGTCTTTTACATCTGCCCAAACAGGCAGGTGGGGCATCCGTTTAATATCTTATCCAAAAGACTGCACTTGCAACAATGCAGCACCCAGTTAGTACTGTACTGGAGTATCGGCCTTAATCTTCGTGCTGTAGCCCTGGAATTGAACGCCTTTCGAGGCAAGATTCACAGCTGCCACTGATAAGAGAAACAGAAATGCTACTCTTTGTACCTGCCACTATATGAAAACCAGTCACATATCAGTCATGAGCTCACTGAATGGGGTAACAGGCTCGAGGGGCTGAATGACTGCCTCCTCTTCTGCTGTTCCAAGATCCTGGCCTCCAAGCTTTGGCCTCCAGTTTGTTACCCACTGCCCTCCCCCCCCCCTCAATCTTGAAATCCATGACCTCCAGATGCAGGCTCTGACCTCCAGCCGGGTTTCTCCCCAGCAATCCCCGACTTCCAGCCTCGTTGTGTGGGGAACCAGTAGGTCTTGAGATGCGATTGGAGGCCTAGAGGTGGAGGTCAGTGGAGGCTTTTGAATTGCTGGGCCTCCTCGGGCAGGCATCAGGACCCAGTAAGGGACCACCCACCTCCCGAGTCCGCCAACTCCTCACCTGGATGAAGCTGCTGTGTTTCCCGACACTCAGAGGAGCCGGCTGACCAGAGTCACAGCTGAAAAGTAGAACGACAATGAAGTCCACGGCATCGTCATCATATTTAATGTTTCAGCCTGATTCTGTGCAGCAGGTTAACTGCCCACTCACCTTCTGGTCTGGCCTCAGTCAAGTGGGGCCGGCTAGAGGACGGTTTGAGTTGGGAAACAGATTTCTCAGACTTTATACCCTCCCAACCACCAACAAGCTGTTTTTAGGTTAAAATCCACCCCTCCCTCCTCCCCCCACTCCCAATTCTCCAATTGCTTCAACTTTGCTGATTGGCCATTTTAAACTGCAAAAGGAACTGGAAAAATGAAACCTACGATGTATCTCTTTATTCCTGGTTACCCAGGAGTTTGTAAAAGGGGAATGTCTAAAATTAACGCTCCAATCTGTTTCATTCCAGAGAATCTCAGGAAATAGACACAACCCATGCGGTAATCCCAAAGGGAGGTTTGTAGCAGGGTTATGTGTTTTGGGGTCGGCACCTCCCAGCATTGGCATCGAACTCTGCGTCCTGGTCCCACTTCATGCTGGCAGCAGCGACCTTTCTTTGACCTTTGATAACTTGGGCAATTAGTGGCCAGAGGGCACGTTTATCATCCAGCTGAGGAAGGTGAGCAGGTTCTGGAGGCTGGAGGGCTCACAGAAGACATTCCAGGGAAGGCAGAAAGAGGCTGCAGCTCATTCACCGAGTGAAGGAGGGAACTGCGACCAGTCTTTCCTTGACATAGGTTTATTCATAAAATCCAGAGAGCAGACTCCCTTTTCTTGCCCTCGCACAGGTGGAAACCTATTCTTATATATACTTCAGAATAATGCCCTAACCACTAGAGCACACGCTTCATTCTGACAGCATTGCAGCAGGCGCCTCTATCTTAACACGCCACCTCAGCACTTGTGCCTCTCAAGTATTTGCCTACCACTAGAACGCACCCCCCACCCACACCCCCCACACCCCCCCCCCACCCCCCCCCCCCGCCACACACCCCCCCCCCCCACCCCCCCCCACCCCCCACCACCCCTCCAACCCCCTGCTCCCACCGCCCCACCCCTGGCTTCATGGTGAGCTGTTATCCCTTGAAAAGAACTCTTACTTTACCAGATTATCCAACTACAGGTTCAGTGCACTGAGACCAACTTTTGTGGGTAACCATTTCATGGGGCCGCACCCTATTGCAATTACGGAGAAGGGATTACCTTTAGAAAATGCAGTCTCTGCATTCCAGTATAACCTGATTTTCTGCCATTTTCAGAGGATCAGGTCTAAAGTATGGGAAATATAAACCCATCTTCAGTTTGTGTCAGATAACTGGAGTTGCAGGATTAAACCAGAATTACTGAGACTCTGGCCAGTTCGTTCAAATTATTGCCTTTTTTTTTTAAACAAATTAGATTTAGCTTCCAAGAACACTGACAAGATGGGTTTTACATAGTTTAGACCTGATTTCCTAAAAATGAGAGGACTCGGGTTGTACTGGCAGCTCAGGGACAGCTTGCTGCTACCGAGACAGTGTGATGTCAGCAATAGTACGTGGACGGTTTACAGTACAGACTGTACCAGGCTTCAGGCACATTTGATCTGATTAGGAAATGCTTCTTTATGATAACTGGCAGGCAGCAGGGAAAGAGCTGTCCACATCGGCCATGGAGCTGGACCCTGCGGAACATCCCCACATGAGAAAACTGAAATGGGAGCCTTAAATATAAGATAGTCACTGAAAACTCCCATCAGGGATTCAGGAGAAATTCTATACCCAGAGAGTGCTTGGTGAGACTGTGGAACTCTACCACAGGGAGTGTTGGAGGTGAATATGCATTTAAGAGTAAGTTAAGTGAACACATGAGGGAGAAAGGATTAGAAGGTAACTTGATGTGGGGGATGGGAGGAGGCTCATATGGACCAAAAACACTAGCATAGACCAGTTGGGCTGAATGGCCTGTTTCTGTGCTGTACATTCTATATAACATAATATTCATATGACTATACATCCAGTGCTTCATTCACCAGCGCAAAGAGCTATCAGCCCATGAATGTAAAGCTGTGCCACAACCACAAAGACAGAATTATGTGAATGCCTGTTACTCTGATAGGTATATAACTCCTTTATTCTATAGTACCAAGATTAAATAAAGGACCAGGAGTTCTGCAGGAGGCTGCATGGATCATATGCACTTCAGTCCTGGCAAATGCTGTTGCTGCATAATCCAAGGGTCAGACTGAGGTGTGGTACAACACGAGACCCACTTGCAACAACTGCTTAGGTAAGCACATTGCTATCATCCCCAAGCAATGATTCAGATGCTTCAATAGGCTTAACACAGTACTACAGAGCAAAGGTCATTGAGATTTCCTTACTTGGCACAGAAAGCCTCAGGCTGTTTCCTATCAACTTGGCCTTTATTCAGACTGGACCAGAAAATAACCATGTTCAATATTTCAAGAAACCCATAGAAACAGGCAGCAGCAAAGACAAATTACTCTTTAATAAGAATCTAATCTGACAGTGTGTACAATACAGGGTGAATCCAGTGTAACATTGGGTACAGTACAGAGATATATCCAGTGTAACAGTATGTACAATACTGGGGTATATCCAGTGTAATTGTGTGTACAGTACTGGGGTATATCCAATGTAACCGTGTCTACAGTACAGGGGTATATCAATTCCGACAGTGTACAGTACAGGGATATATCGAGTGTAATAGTGTGTACAGTACAGGGGTATATCCTGTGTAGCGATGTGTACATTACAGAGGTATATCCAGTGTAACAATGTGTATAGTACAGGGTATATCAATTCCAACAGTGTGTACAGTATAGGGGTATATCCAGTCCGACAGTGTGTACAGTACAGGGCTATATCCAGTCCAACAGTGTGTACAGTACAGGGGTATATCCTGTGTAGCAATGTGTACATTACAGAGGTATATCCAGTGTGACAATGTGTATAGTACAGGATATACCAATTCCAAAAGTGTGTATGGTATAGAGGTATATCCAGTGTAACAGTGTGTGTAGTGCAGAGATATATCCAGTGTAACAGTGTGTACAGTACAGGGGTATATCCAGTGTAACTGTGTGTACAGTACAGGGGTATATCCAATGTAACAGTGTGTACAGTACAGGGGTATATCCAGTGTAACTGTATGTATAGTACAGGGATATATCCAATGTAACAGTGTGTACAGTACAGGGGTATATCCAGTGTAACCGTGTGTACAGTACAGGGATATATCCAATGTAACAGTGTGTACAGTACAGGGGTATATCCAGTGTAACTGTATGTATAGTACAGTGGTATATCCAGTGTAACCGTGTGTACAGTACAGGGATATATCCAATGTAACAGTGTGTACAGTACAGGGCTATATCCAGTGTAACTGTGTGTACAGTACAGGGGTATATCCAATGTAACAGTGTGTACAGTACAGGGGTATATCCAGTGTAACTATGTGTACAGTACAGGGGTATATCCAATGTAACAGTGTGTACAGTACAGAGGTATAGCCAGTGTGAAGTGTACCCCATCCTGGTATCAGATCACCGGTCACAGACACCCTTGTTTGTTCCCCATCAGTTGAATCTCCTATCACTATTGCTTTTCTGGCCATCCTATGAACTCTGCCACACCCCCAACAAGGACAGCTGAGCCATCCATAGTGACAAAGATTTGGCTCTGGGTCTACTCCTCAAAAAAACATCACACTTACCAGAACTGAATACTGGTTAGAGGGCAACATACACTATCTGGCCGCAGCTCCTGGTCTGTTTGGTAGTTACCCATTTCCTTTCTGGCTGAATGCTGAGTGACCATATCCACAAAACTCTCAGCTTTCGGGATGCACCACAATCACTGGCATCACGCCAGCTACTGCTCAAGCTCTGATAGCCAGAACAGAACTCCTCCAGCTGATCCACTTCCAGCACGTGTTTGTCCAGGATATGAGAAGCATCCTGGAGTTCCCACATGGAACAGGATGTGCATCAAATGGAACTGAGATGCCCTGCTATGTCTGTATGTATTAGACCTAAAATTAACACATGCCCCTGTTCTGAACAAGGGAGATCGCTCACCAGACAGCTTCTCCCCTTGTCCTGTTCTCCCTTTTGGTGTTGTTTTTAACCTCTATCATTGACCCTCGCATTTCCTTATCTTGGCTCTCTGATTAAGCCTACTCCTAGGGAGTTCCTGGTTATAATTCTCTCTATGCTCTGCTGCTCTGCTCCCTCAGGTTTACACCCTTGCTCTCACTGACTCTCAGCTGCTGCTTTCACCTGTTGACCTTTCACGCTGCTTCCTCTCAGGCTTGCTCTCTCACCAGTCCAAGTGGCTTCCCCAAAAACTAACAATAGCTGGCTCATCAATATGCAACAGCTTCAAACACATCTTAGGAAAATTAACATTGGTGGCTGCAGAATTCTCGATTCTGTTTTCTCCCCTGCAGACCCTGAGCTTGTATTCAGTCCAGATGGATAGGAATGAAAGTTTCCTTTCGCAGCTGAGGTCTCAAGTCTTGAGTTTTGGGTATTTCAGTCCAACTTCAGCTAAAAGCAGCTTGGCAGGGGTGGATCTACAGTGAGTGGGGCCCTGTGCTCAGTTTCAGTTTCGGGCCCATCCACCCTGCCCCCACTCCCCCCACCAGGGACCCAAAAGATGAAGGCAAGAAAACACACAAATTGATCAGAGCTTCTTCGCTTGTAAAAATGTGTCTGCAGGAATAATTGTCTTGTTGAAATCCAAGCTTACCTCTTGTCTGAATGATTGGAAAGATGGGAAATATTGTGACGCGAGGCAGGCAAACATGGAACTTGCTGATGAGAAAAGCCAAAGACCCAGGACAGATTATATGTAAAGAGAGAGAGGGAGAGAGAGAGTCTGCAGGGAGGAGAGTGAAGCTGACTAGATGCCCACTTGCACATTGATGTTGGTATGATTTTGTTCAGAGATGGGGACAGCAGACTCGAGCACTGCTCCAGCAACGACCATTTACTGAGGCAAAGCAGCACTGACTACACATCTGTTACCCTAGGAGACCCGAGAAACATTACACCTTACTGAGATCTCATCACTCACTGGAAAATCTCAAAACAGCTTTACCCAGTGCATGAACTGCTCTTGTGGTTTCAGGTCAGCCAACCTTACAATCATTTAAATTAAAATCAAGTTAAAACTTGGCTTGAGGTCAACATTTCATACCCTGACCAAACTGGCTGAGCTTTCACTGAAACTCCTCTCCCCATGATTAATAAGGGAGAATGGGAATGTGTGGAGTGAAGCTCTGGGACTGCCCAGTATTTTCCCTCCGACATCTGACCATGGTCTGTTTTCCAGTCCAGTTTCTGGTGTCCCTGTGGCGCTGGACACGATGTCTGGAGTGAGAGCCAAGGAATGGTTCTGAAGATGTGACTATGAAAGCAGTTGATAGGATGTGGTCCAGAGCAGTGCCAGGTGAATCTGTCTCTATTTATTTCCTGTCATTGAGTCTAACTTGGCATTACTGAGGTAAGAAGCTAGCCGTAAGCGTGAGAGTATGGACTACAATTCCTCCTGTCCCAAAACCTCACATCCATTTCAACATTTATAGACTTGCAATTATACAGCATCTTTCACAACCACCAGAAGTCCCAAAGCTGGAGAGCCAATGAAATACTTTGGAAGTGGGAATATGGGACACGCTACAGCCAGTTTGTGCCCAGTAAGCTCCCACAAACAATGTGATAATGACCAGAATCTCTTTTGTGTGATGTTGATTGAGGGATAAATATCAGCCAGAACACCAAGGGTAACTCACCTGCTCTTCTTCAAAATAGTCTCATGGGATCTTCTACATCCAAAGGTGACACCTCTGACAGGTCAGCACTTCCCTGGAGTGTCTATCTGGATAGCAGTGGGACTAGAACCCACAACCGTCTGACCCAGAGGCCAGACTATGAGCACCGGAGCCAAACCAGTGAGTGAATTCCCTACTTGCATTGGTGATCATGGGCGGAGGGGAGCGGATAGACTTCACTATTGTTGGGTAGAGCGAGTTGGCTCACTGTGTGCCCCTAGCGGTTTGCTCTAGGCTTGTTAGCAAGGGCCACACCTTGTATCAGAGAGAAAGTGTATGTGGAAGGAGAGGGATTTATCAAATAAAAGGGGGTAATATAACAGCTACAATAACCCAGTTGGAAAAAGTGCAATTCCTGGCTAACTGTTCGTATCATTTCAGAACATTTCAATCTCCTTTCAAACTTACTTTTCTAAACATTGCTTTCCCAGCGGGATAGCAGAGTCTCACTATTTACCTTGTGAAGGTTTGACAGAGAGTGAGACAGACCCGCTTTGTGAAACAATCTTTTGTCAGTAATGTGAGTGCATCTGAAGGGTGTTTTCGCTGGGCTTGTTTTCGTAGCTGGTCAGAGTTAGAGATGTTGCCGACACTGCCCCGGGTGCCTATCTTTCCTGTCACACACGGGACTCAGTCCCAAAAAGAACCCATTACTCTGCGCTTCCCTTTTTAACTTTGCAAACGCAGCATCAGTTGGCCTGCCCAGCTTGAAAGTTTTGAAACTCATTCATTTTGAGGCTCCCCTGTCATTTGGGGGTCTTTGAGGGTCTTGTGCCACAACACGATGTGTTTCGTTGGTGAACCTTCACTAAATTCAATCTGAAATTGTGGAGTGGGAGTGCCAGGTGGAGCAGCACAGACAGTAACCATGGAATCATTTAACAAACAACAGGATGCTACCAGGGGGAACATCTGAGTCTTTCTGGATGGATGAATTAGGATGGGCTGAAAGACCTTCCTCATCAGTAATTAATTACCTTCTGGCTCAGGGAATTCAAAGGGTGTGTGTTTGCTGTGAGAATCCCAGAACAAAAATTCAGTAAACACTGGAAAATAAGAGTACTGGTCCAAAAGGTATTTTCCTATTGGGATAGGAAATGTTATAGAGTTATAGAGGCCTACAGCACAGAAAAAGGCCCTGTGGCCCATCGAGTCTGCACTGGTCAAACAAGTATCTAACTATTCTAATCCCATTTTCCAGCACTAGGCCCATAACCTTGTATGCCAAGGCATCGCAATTACACATCCAAATACTTCTTAAATGTTATCAGGGTTTCTGCCTCTACCATCCTTTCAGGCAGTGAGTTCCAGATTCCCACCACCCTCTGGGTGAAAAAATATTCTATGCCTCGGCTAATAAAGGCAAGTATCCCATATGCCTTCTAAACCACCTTATCTACCTGTTCCGCTACCTTAAGGGACCGGTGGACATGCACACCAAGGTCCCTCTGATCCTCGATACTTCCCAGGGTCCTACCATTCATCGTGTATTCCCGTGTCTTGTTTGTCCTGCCCCAGTGCATCACCTCATACTTATCTGGATTAAATTCCATTTGCCATTGATCAGCCCATCTGACCAGCCTGTCTATATCCTCCTGTAATCTAAGGCTATCCTCCTCACTATTTACCACCCCACCAATTTTCATGTCATCCAGGAACTTACTGATCAACCCTCCTACACTCAAGTCTAAATCATTTATATATACCACAAACAGCAAGGGACCCAACACCGATCCCTGTGGAACCCCACTGGATACAGGCATCCAGTCACAAAAACACCCCCAGACCATCACCCTCTGCTTCCTGTCACTCAGCCAATTCTGGATCCAATTTGCCAAATTGCCTTGGATCCCCTGGGCTCTTACCTTCAATATCAGCCTCCCATGTGGGACCTTATCAAAAGCCTTGCTGAAGTCCAAGCAGACTACGTCAAATGCATTGCCCTCATCTACACACCTGGTCACCTCTTCGAAAAATTCAGTCAGATTGGTCAGACTTGACCTCCCCTTAACAAAACCACGCTGACTGTCCTTGATTAATCCCTGCCTCTCCAAGTGCAGATTAATTCTGTCCCTCAGAACTGCTTCCAATAGTTTCCCCACCACTGAGGTTAGACTGACTGGCCTGTAGTTCCCTGGTTTATTCCTTCCTCCCTTCTTGAATAACGGTACCAAATTGGCTGTCCTCCAGTCCTCTGGCATCTCTCCTGTGGCCAGAGAGGTATTGAAAATTATTGCCAGCGCCCCTGCTATCTCCCCCCTTGCCTCACTCAACAGCCTGGGATTCATTTCATCCAGGCCTGGAGATTTATCTACTTTTAAGCCTGCCAGACCACTTAGAACCTCCTCCTTTTCTATACTAATTCTGCTTGATTTCCATACCCACGTTGTCCCTCTCACTTGTGAACTCCGACACAAAGTATTCATTTAGAACACTACCTTATGTTGCAGGAGAGTCACTCTGCTGAGGGTGGGAAATCCCAGTCTGCAGCCTGATATCGCTGGATGTAGCAACTCAAAACTCATTTGAAATCACATCACCCGCTGTGATCCCTAAAATCAGGGTGACTAGATCAGCTTTTCTTTCTGTACAAATTATAAAAGTGTAATTAGAAATTCAAAACATATTTGTCTTAGGCTTTCCTTTCCCCTCAAGGTGAAACTTACATTAAGGCTGAGCCATCAAAAACTGACAAAGCCGGAAATGAAAGCAAAGTCAAAGAACAGAAACAAAACCAGACAGAAAAATAAATCTGAAAGGTTTGAACATGAGCTACACATTTCTACCAGCAGATGGAACTGTTGTAACATGTAACCCATCATCCTGAACCGAGCAGAAGCGGTAAAATGGAGGCTCTGGTTTTACACATCCACCATGCAGGTGATATTTTTTTAACGGTCAGGATATTATTAGTGACAACTCCCCTGACTGTCTTTGAAATAGTCCCATGGGATCTTTTATATCTGTCTGAGTGGGTGGATGGCACTTGGCTAATACATGGGACAGCAGAGTTTAATATTACTCAACTCAAAGTGTCAAAATAGAAAAGACGTTTCTCTGGTGCTACGTTGGTCTTTAAAGTGCAGTTTCTTCACTATTTGCCTGTACAGCATCCTGACCATGCAAAGCTTTTTTGAAGCCACCAGGGCCAACTATAGACCAAGGTCAAAGGGACAAAATCCCCTTTGCCCACAGGATGGTGTTTCTCTCCTTAAGGATGACAACGATGTCCATCAACACTGGAAAGAGCATCTTCAACAACTCCGCAGCCATGAATCAATCCACAGTGGCAGCCGATACTATAAATTAACACTCAAAATGAAAGTGGAAGCTATAATCACACACGGTTCCTCAGGTTCGGCTGATTCCAGTGGGGTGAACAGGCGCCAGGAGGCTGGGCTGGGTTGAGCTATCACTGGCACCTCTTCACCCCATGGCACTTTCCCAACTTGGCACCATCCAGCTGTTAGGCCACCCTGCTCCTCACTGCACAGGCGCCCCACCAGTCAAACCTGGACTAGGTATCAGAAGAGCGCTGGGGAAATTCCATCAGCAATGCCTCCACTACACCCTCAGGGTTTAATGGGAGGACCATTGAACAAACACGAGTGTCCTTCTTGAAGCCAGTTCCATTAACATTCAGTTAAAACGCCTGCGAGCTCAGCTCCAGGCTATTGCCCAGTGAGCTGCGGTATAATCCATGGGAGAGCTGCACCAAGCAATTAAACAGATGAAAAACTACAAAACCTTTGGCCCTCGTTGGTGTTCCAGGTGATGTCTTCAAAGCTGGCGGCCCTTTGCTCACATTCAACTCTCCAAAAACTCATCCTACATATCTGGGAGGAAAAAGACACTCTCTCATTACACTGTTATAATTTGTACAGAAAGAAAAGCTGCTCAAGTCACTCTGATTTTAGGGATCACAGCGGGTGATGTGATTTCAAATGAGTTTTGAGTTGCTACATCCAGCGATATCAGGCTGCAGACTGGGATTTCCCACCCTCAGCAGAGTGACTCTCCTCAACATAAGGTAGTGTTCTAAATGAATACTTTGTGTCGGAGTTCACAAGTGAGGGGGACAACGTGGGTATGGAAATCAAGCCGAAGGACCCTCAAACAAACACTAGTGTCCTTCTTGAAGCCATCTCCACAAGCATTCAGGCAAAACTCCTTCAAAATCAACTACGATGGACTGGACACTGTCCGGGCGGCTGAAAATCGTCTCCCCACCAGGTCCTGTTCTCTCAAATCTCAAATGGTCAATGTTCCAGGAGAAGATGCTTCAAAGACAGTCTGGAACTCTCCTTGAAGCAGGGCAGCATTGACATTAATGACTGGGCTTGTCACCAATCGTCCAGAATGGACACAACTTGTCCATCAATCTGCAGATTGCTTTGAATCCCAACATCTTAACGATGATTCAGAGCAGCAGCAGAGAAGGAAAGGAAGTAAATCCTGCACACCAGATCTCACTATCTCATGGAATGTCCTACCCCATGTGCCCAAAGATCTAAGAATCGAGAATCGGCCTGTTCAATCACACGAAGACCCACAGCAGAAACTCACAATCCTGAGTAGATGTCATCCTCGAATCAGGGGGACAGTCAACAGTGACGATGATGATGGCTGTACACCACCATCAGGTCACTGAGTAGCTCTGTATTTTCACTGGCTCTGGACAGATTGCACATTCATTCAAAACCACCCAAGTTGATACATTTCTTTGAAGATATTTTATAAGAAAGGATATTACAACTGTATTTAGACAGTCAGTTAGACCTTCAAAGGATCGAAGTGGATTCCCACACACATTACTGCCAACACAACATGTAATGTAAACATCTGCACAGAATATTTATAGTTGATCAGCTGCACTCTCTGAATGATTTGCAAGGCAGGACCTCTATCCAAAGGTAATCCTCACAAATTCCACTCAGCAACGTGCAGAAACAGCAGGAACCGAATCAAACCCTGTAGCCAGATAGAAACTCCTCAAAAAACTTCTCTGAGATAGAAACACTTCCACCAGAATCTCTCCGCACCTTCTCCGGTTCCACCACCACAGTTAGCTGGGATTACCGTTTAATGGATAAACAGAATTTCTCCCAAAGGTACAGCAGGAAAGCAGGAAAATCCGTGAGGAAATTCACTTTTCTTTTGTTACACAGCTTTAATAGAAACATATATAAAATAAAAATAATAATTGGATACAGTTAGGAAGTAGAAACTTGGGATTGAAGTAGATCTGTCCATTGTAGGCCTAGCACCAGGAATGATGGGCTGAATGGTCTCCAGCTTGCTCAGCTGTATGTGATGAATGATATAAAAGAGGCTTTCTGATGGATGTATCAAACTGTGGCTAGAACAGTAACAGCAGTGTGTACCATCTACAAGACGTACTGCAGGAATTCACCAAGACTCCTTAGACAGCACCTTCCAAACCCACAACCGCTACCATCTAGAAGGACAAGGGCAACAGATGGGAACACCACCACCTAGAAGTTCCCCTCCAACTCACTCACCATCCTCACTTGGAAATATATCACCGTTCCCTCAATGTCACTGGGTCAAAATCCTGGAACTCCCTCCCTAACAGTGCTGTGGGTGTACCTACACCACATGGACTGCAGCAGCTCAAGAAGGCAGCTCACCACCACCTTCTCAAGAGCAATTAGGGATGGGTAATAAATGCTGGGCCCAGCCAGTGATGCCCTCATCCCATCAAAATGAATAAATAAAAAAATCAGTGCGTGGGCCCCAGCTATTCACAATATATATCAATGATTTGGATGAGGAAACCAAATGTAATGTTTCCAAGTTTGCCGATGACATGAAACTTGATGGGAATGTGAGTGGTGAGGAGGATGTTAAGAGGCTTCAAGGCGATTTAGACAAGTTGAGTGAGTGGGTAAATAAATGGCAGATGCAGTATAATGTGGGTAAGTGTGAAGTTATCCACTTTGGTAGGAAAAACAGAATGGCAGAGTATTATTTAAATGGTGATAGATTGGGAAATGTTGATGTACAAAGGGACCTGGGTGTCCTTGTACACCAATCACTGAAAGCAAGCACGCAGGTGCAGCAAGCAGTTACGAAAGCAAATGGTGTGTTGGCCTTCATTGCGAAGGGACTTGAGTACAGGAGCAAGGATGTCTCACTGCAGCTGTACAGAGCCTTGGTGAGACCACATCTGGAGTATTGTGTGCAGTTTTGGTCTCCTTATCTAAAAAAGGATATACTTGCCATAGAGGGAGTGCAGCAAATGTTCACCAGACTGATTTCTGGGATGGCAGGATTGTTGTATGAGGAGAGATTGGGCTAACTAGGCCTGTGTTCACCAGAGTTTAGAAGAATGAGAGGGGATTTTGTTGAAACTTATAAAATTCTGACAGGGATGGACAGACTGGATGCAGGGATGATGTTTCCTCTGGCTGGGGGTCTAGAATAAGGGGTCACTGTCTCAGGCTACGAGGTAGAACATTTAGGTCTGAGATGAGGAGAAACCTCTTCACTCAGAGGCTGGTGAACCTGTGGAATTCTCTACCACAGAGGCTGTGGAGGCCAAGTTACTGAATATATTTAAAAAGGAAATAGATAGATTTCTAGACTCTAAAGATGTCAAGGGTTATGAGGAGAGAGCGAGAGTATAGCATCGAGATAGAGGATTAGGAATGATCTTATTGATTGGTGGAGCAGGCTTGAAGGGGCCGAGTGGCCTACTCCTGCTCCTATTTTCTATTATAAATCACCTGTCTCCACCTGAAATGGGTCATTTACCTGTACTAACCTTTTCCTTTTCACACAGCTGTAGGAGCTCTCTCAGTGGTCCTCCATGTGTGCTCCTCACCAAGGTGAAATAACCAGCACATTCTGTATTAGAAATATGGCAGCTACACTCTGCTCAGCCCTCACCAAACTTGCCTCTAGTCAACACTTATTTACTTGCTGTTTGATTAATTTGCAAACCACAGGAAGTCTGTCCGGAAACCCAAGAGGTCCATGGCATCCAGTTTCAGAAATACTGCTTCATCTGTCCTGTGAGTGTTTGATGATGACGGTGTAGAGGGAGCTTTACTCTGTATCTCACCCCGTGCTGTACCTGCCCTGGGAGTGTTTGATGGTGACGGTGTAGAGGAAGCTTTACTCTGTATCTAACCCCGTGCTGTACCTGTCCTGGGAGTGTTTGATGGGGACAGTGTAGAGGAAGCTTTACTCTGTATCTAACCCCGTGCTGTACCTGTCCTGGGAGTGTTTGATGGGGACAGTGTAGAGGAAGCTTTACTCTGTATCTAACCCTGTGCTGTACCTGTCCTGGGAGTGTTTGATGGGGACAATGTAGAGGGAGCTTTACTCTGTATCTAACCCCGTGCTGTACCTGTCCTGGGAGTGTTTGATGGGGACAGTGTAGAGGTAGCTTTACTCTGTATCTAACCCCGTGCTGTACCTGTCCTGGGAGTGTTTGATGGGGACAGTGTAGAGGTAGCTTTACTCTGTATCTAACCCCGTGCTGTACCTGTCCTGGGAGTGTTTGATGGGGACTGTGTAGAGGGAGCTTTACCCTGTATCTAACCCCGTGCTGTACCTGTCCTGGGAGTGTTTGATGGTGACGGTGTAGAGGGAGATTTACTCTGTATTTAACCCCGTGTTGTACCTGTCCTGGGAGTGTTTGATGGGGACAGTGTAGAGGTAGCTTTACTCTGTATCTAACCCCGTGCTGTACCTGTCCTGGGAGTGTTTGATGGGGACAATGTCGAGGGAGCTTTACTCTATATCTAACCCCGTGCTGTACCTGTCCTGGGAGTGTTTGATGGGGACAGTGTTGAGGAACCTTTACTCTGTATCTAGCCCCGTGCTGTACCTGTCCTGGGAGTGTTTGATGGGGACAATGTAGAGGGAGCTTTACTCTGTATCTAAGCCCGTGCTGTACCTGCCCTGGGAGTGTTTGATGGGGACAGTGTAGAGGGAGATTTACTCTGTATCTAACCCCGTGCTGTACATGCCCTGGGAGTGTTTGATGGGGACAGTGTTGAGGAACCTTTACTCTGTATCTAACCCCGTGCTGTACCTGTCCTGGGAGTGTTTGATGGGGACAATGTAGAGGGAGCTTTACTCTGTATCTAACCCCGTGCTGTACCTGTCCTGGGAGTGTTTGATGGGGACAATGTAGAGGGAGCTTTCCTCTGTATCTAACCCCGTGCTGTACCTGTCCTGGAGTGTTTGATGGGGACAATGTAGAGGAAGCTTTACCCTGTATCTAACCCCGTGCTGTACCTGTCCTGGGAGTGTTTGATGGGGACAGTGTAGAGGAAGCTTTACTCTGTATCTAACCCCGTGCTGTACCTGCCCTGGGAGTGTTTGATGGGGACAGTGTAGAAGGAGCTTTACTCTGTATCTAACCCTGTGCTGTACCTGTCCTGGGAGTGTTTGATGGGGACAGTGTAGAGGTAGCTTTACTCTGTATCTTACCCCGTGCTGTACCTGTCCTGGGAGTGTTTGATGGGGACAATGTATCGTGATCCAATGGTGAAGTGTGGGTCAGGGTGGTGCATTCCCCGTCCATTGTGTAGCGAGGAAAGGTTACACTGTGAGAGTTTACAGGATCACTCCAGCGTTCTTTTGTTCAGCTCCTGCTCAAAGCAACACTGTCCATAGGGAAAGTGTCCCGCCCTAGCTGCCTATGTGATTTCAGAAAGTCGGAATCAGAGGATGAATCATTGACCTGGGGCACCCCCAGAAATCGGCCCACTTCCCTGCTACTTGACTGTAAATAGCATTTGCTAAGTGGCAAGAATCCTTTTTTAAAAATGTAGTTGTGTGTTGGATCAGGAGCGCACTGTGCGGTTAGAAGGTTTCCAGTCGCCTTTTGTCCGGGGTAAGTTTGTACATGTTTTGTTTGGACTCTGTGTTCCGCCTCCTTTAGTGTCAAATCTCTGCTTGGATGATAAGTACGATTGCAACATATTTTCTGGAAACTGGTGTTAGTCTAAATAACTGTGAATTAAGATGTCAGAATAAATGAGTGTAAACAGTACATACTTGCTGAGTCCCGCTGTCATAACACTGGGTCTGTACCATTTGACTGGAGACAAGGAGCAGCTGGGGATCTTGGCAGTTTGCAGCTCGAGTGATGCAAATGGACGTGCAAGTTTTGTGAAACCATCGCCTCAAAATTCCTTCTTTCCTCTCAGGTTCTTCCTTCTCCAAGAGAGGAGAACAGTGCTTGATGTTGGTACTTCAAATACTGCCATCCAATTATTGCAGAAATAAGGGGCATTGCCCTGGAGGACAGCGAATATTAAACAGAAAGGGCTCTGAATGACAGTGCCCTGGGTTGAAAACAAAGTCTGGTAGTGCCACTGTTTCACAATGCAGGGGCCTGGCACAGGGTCACCCATCAGGCCACAGAATCACAGAATGCAGGAGGCCATTCGGCCCATTGTGTCTGTGCTACTGGCAAAAGAAGCACCACAGGAAATGCAAAGGGAATGCACGTCCACAGCAGATCAGACAACTTTTGGATGAGTTTATTTTTATTTAAACCTCTTTTCCCCTCTTGGGAAGGAAGTTGAGCTGTTCCCACTCCAGAGATGCCCAGCACCCTTGTTAGGAAAGCGCCAGTGGCCTCAAGGTGATTTTACATGCCCTACCCACTCTCTGCTTGCTACCAATAATCCACACCATACTCTGCATTTCCAGCATTTTTAATTTCAGATTTCTTGCATTTGTAGATTTCTTTTTAATCATCTTGCACTGTCATTACTGCAAAACCAAGGTTATACAGCAATAGCTGTATAATTCAGAGATCAGAGACAGAAAGCAACAGCTCAGGGCAAAAACAGAGACAAATACTGCACCTGCAGGTGCACTGGGAAGGAGGTCAGACTCCTAAACTCTTCAATAGTGTCAGAGCCAAACCCATCAGCAGCAACAGTACCACAACCACACAAGCAACCTCAGGGCCATAAATATACCAATTATAGGTAAAACACCCAGGGGAGCCTCGGAGAGTCTCAGAGAACCCAGCCGGAGCCAGAGGGAAGATAAAGCATGCAAAGGGTGATAAGAAGTGATCGGTGTTCACATCACACGCAACCTGATAGTGAAACTCCCTCTTTACAGGAAGGTCCCAAATTCTTTCTGTACGTGGAGCCTGCAAGGCTCCCTCTGCATTATCTGCAGCCAGCATCATAGTGGCATGTAGAAGGAGACGGAAATATCACCCTTTCATGAATGTCCTGCACACCTCATTTACCAAGTATAATGGAGCAATTAAATCCCACAAACGGTTGCAGACGTTGACTGTCTGGAGAGTGTCTGGGGCACTGAAAGACAAAGTACAAAGTCCTTACTTCAAAAAGCACCCACAGGCCATGGTTTCTATTCAAACAAACAGAGCTTTACAACAACAGTGTGTCTGCTACCTGGATAACTGAGGAACAGCAGCTGGGAACTCTAATCGCAGTCTGACTGCTTAACTTACACTCGACATTATGCTGGGTCAGTGTAATTAGTGAGGTTTCTTTGGCTTATTAAAATTATTTGTTCACCCTCAATTACTAGGCCTCCCTCATGTCCCTCTTCATTCCTTTTACATGAACACATGGACTGAGAACAGACAGGGGACCAGCTTCTCTGTAACCAGGGTTTAACTGTGAGCTGTGAGGAATCACTTCTTCTGTTCAGTGGTTCACCCTTGGTGAGTGCCCAAGGCCACACTTACTGCCCTGCCCTCCACTAGTGTCCTGCAGCAGCCCTGCTCAACACCTCACCCATTCAGTGCTTAGTTGGCCCCTATCCCATCCAGCATCACATTCAGATCTGTAGCAGCAAAGAGCTGAGGACATAGCGAGTGAACCATGTCAGAGCCTAGGCCCCTGACTAGAAGAAAAAAATCCACAAGTTCTGGAAATCTGAAAAATAAACAACACAGCATTCAAAATCAAAAAGACATTTTAATGCTTTTGGTGGGACTGTTGAAGGTCTTTGTTGTGCATTTCCAGAATGTTTTGCTCTGTTTCTTTTTCTTCGAAACTATGTGACTCTGAGTAATAACCACACAGATTCAGCTTGGTTTGGACAAATTCCCATTATAGCTAAACAACAAGATATTGCACATCAGAGAATTGACCAAACAGTATCAGCAGAAAACAAGCATCCCACTAAACTAAATAAGACTATTAAATCAGACTGGGGCCCGAATAGGGAGCAACCACATTCATATGTAATGAAGTTGATTCATCATGGCATTGTACACATTAGTCTGGGTTCTGGGGCAGAGTTGTGATGTTTATCTACTGCACTGGCTTCCCGTTAAAACCTTTTCTTGGGGAATTTCTGTGAGGACGTAGTCTGAATAGACAAACCTTGAGTTCAGTTATAGATGAGTTACTGTTGCAATAGACTTAAACATTCTCATGGGCACTCCGGCACCTCCCTGCTCACTTTTCTGCAGTTGGGTTCATTTCCTACAGTGTCCTCGGACCCTGGCAGTCTATATTGTGCCTGGGATCTCCTTGGATCAAAGAGTCTGAGGGGATCAGGCAGCAAGGCAAGGGAGACCACCTTCTGCTCACTTTCTCCTGCAGTCTTTCAATGATCTTCAGTCCCTCTCCTCCAATTGTAAGCAGAAGGTTAGTATCCCAATAATAAGTTGAGGGCAGCACCAGCTCCATATCTGCTGGCTTCTCACCTCCCAAATCCCTGAGATGGAAGAGGGTTAGGCAGAATGTAATCCGTACTCTGGCTGCACTGGAATCCCATCACATTTCAACTCGACCTTGATATTCCAGTCAACAACAACAGCAATTTATATTTATATAGCACCACCTGCAAATTCTCCTCCAAACCACTCACCATCCTGTGTTGGAAATATATCCAAGTTCCTTCACTGTCGCTGGGTCAAAATCCTGGAACTCCCTTCCTAACAGCACTGTGTGTGTACCTACACCACATAGACTGCAGCGGTTCAAGAAAGCAGCTCATCACCACCTTCTCAATGGGAACTAGGGATGGGCAATAAATGCTGGCCCAGCCAGCAAAGCCCACATCCCATGAACAAATAAGAAAAAACCTTTAATGCAATGAAACACCCCTAGGCGATTCACAGGAGTATTATAAGACAAAGTATGACACCAAACCACAAGGAAGAATCAGGTCAAAGCCAAGGGTGAACCTTCTATCTATACGCCTAGATATATCTATGGGATACTGGATGTGTGCTCAGTATATGTACATTGGGTATCTGTGCACTGGGTGTCTGTAAGGTAAGTGCCCAGGTTATTGTGCCTGGATGTCTATGCACTTTGGGGAAATGTAGGAATGTATCTGAGAGTGAATAGTGTCATCTCATGTTTTATCGGTTCTGAAGAGCCTGCCATGTGTTCTCAGAACTCTCAGGCTATTTATAGCACCAGCTTCCTGTTTGAATATAAAACTCTGCCGATAATCCAGTGCTTCATTATTGGTTGAGGATATTTTGAGTGACCTCATGATTCAGTAAAATCCTTTTTGAAGTTCTCATAGTGCGGCTTGCAAACAGAAGGGCTATTTTAATTGTGAGTGTAGTTATGGGAGTAGTTTTAGGGTTCTGATTGGTTTTGTGCTTTGTGTACACTCACCTCTGACTTATCCTTCCTCCTATCTTTTACTCAACCTAACCCTTCTTGTAAACTGCACCATCCATATCCTTAGTGTAACCTCGACTTCTTGTTGTGACCTCTTTGCATACTGCATCTCACTCAGCAGTAACCTACTTCCACTGCTGTAAATCTGCTCCTTCTCCTCTGTTTTCAACACCCTTGATTGCAGCAAATGCACCCAGGGGGATAACAAGGGAGGGAGAATCCATTGCTCCTTTTCTCCATACCATTGATCTCCTTGTCACCATTCATCTGCCCCCATCTGTAACTATAAAACTGGAGAAGCATGGACCAAATTCTTGTGTGCCTTGCCTCCTCTGCTTCTTCCCAACAACTCCTCTGCATTTGTCCAGTCTTGCCCCGAATCTTTGTCATTTTGTAGTTTTTTTCCCAGCTTCTCCCAACTCCTCTCTGAACTCATCAGTTCCATGGGACCCACCTCCTCTACCCTGTAGACTGTGTTGCTCACTCAACACTTCATTCCGACTCCTATTCTCATCCACTGGACTAAACTGAAGAGCTAACTTTGCACAACTTCAGCAGCCCTTGTCCTTACCTTTAAACCCCTCCCTGGGCTCCCCTTACCCCAGCTCAGCAATCTCCTTCACCTCTTTATCACTTCCCAATGCCCTGGCCCTCTGATTACAACCTTGAGTGGGTCGCTTCTCTCATTGCCCAACATTCAGCCGGCTCGGCCCTATTCCACTTGGAGATAGGGAACTCCTCCCTAAATCCCTCTTGCTCTTGGTTTCTTTCTCTTCTTTAAAAACATCTCCAAAATCCATCTTATTAACAAAGTTTTCTGTCATCCTTCCTAATCTCTGCTTTCTTGGCTTATTATTGACTTCTTCATTTACTTCATTAGTACATTCTTTACACAAGAGATGATAAATTTGATTTGGTCTTGTTAATACTGGCTGCAAGTTTTCTCCCTGTTACCCAGCCCTTGGAGATGCAAGTTAACAGTGCAGTAATACTTGCCTGTCCCCTTACAATATGATCCCAGTGTGGTCTCTAACCCATTGCTCCATAGCTGAGGGTGAGAATTGAGCAGAGGTGGAAGATTGTCCCTGTATCTTTATACCTCACAGTATTTCATATTAGGGCAATGTTCAGTGTTACGCAGCAGTAGAAACTCCAGACCCTGCCTCCATTTCCATGCCCCAAATCAGCTGCTTTCTTAGGCTGAACCATTGACTTGGGTTGAACTTCAAACCCCACATCCAGTCCATTATCAGGCTTGCTTATTTCTATGCCAGATAGTTGCTTGCCTCTAATCTGACATTATCCTCATCGCTCCTGAAACCCTCAACGTGGTCACCTCCAGACTTGACTTTTACAAAGCTCCCTCTCGTCAGCCTCCAAAACAAAGCTTGAAATACTTTCTGACTCACCCATAGCTCTGCTGCTCACGACTTCATCCGTACAAAGTATCTCTCACCCATTACCCCAGTACTTGCCGAGCAAAACTGTTTCCTCATCCTCCAGTCAAAACCTTCACTGTTGCCTACAGATCCAATCATGGCCTCAATACACTGCAATGCCTCTCCCTACATTCCAGCTCTTCCAACTCCATCCACTCTGCAAACCCCTCACACCTCCCCCCACTACACCCAGACTTGATCACCAATGGCAGAGTCTTCGATCATTACCATGTTAGACCCTAGAATATTTCTCATTATCACCTACAGCTATGAAATCCGCCTGAAAACCTGTTTAACCACACTTTGCCTTAATCTCTTTCCAATTTGCCACTTTGTAAATGGTGTTACAATCCCCTGAATTTTCCAATGACTAATCTAAATGATCACATGATGATATTTCACATTTTAAGACTTTTACATACGAACATATGAATTAGGAGCAGGAGTGCATTTATGCATTTACATAGTCTACTTGAACTTCAGCAAGGCTTTTGATAAGGTCCTGCATGGGAGACTGATAACGAAGGTAAGAGCTCATGGGATCCAAGGCAATTTGGCAAATTGGATCCAGAATTGGCTGAGTGGCAGGAAGCAGAGGGTGATGGTTGAGGGGTATTTTTGTGACTGGATGCCTGTGTCCAGTGGGGTTCCACAGGGATTGGTGTTGGGTCCCTTGCTGTTTGTGGTATATATAAATGATTTAGACTTGAATGTAGGAGGGTTGATCAGTAAGTTCACGGATGACACGAAAATTGGTAAATAGTGAGGAGGATAGCCTTAGATTACAGGAGGATATAGACGGGCTGGTCACTTGGACTGATCAGTGGCAAATGGAATTTAATCCAGATAAGTGTGAGGTGATGCACTTGGGCAGGACAAACAAGGCACGGGAATACATTAATGGTAGGACCCTGGGAAGTACCGAGGATTAGAGGGACCTTGGTGTGCATGTCCACCGGTCCCTTAAGGTAGCGGGATAGGCAGGTAAGGTGGTTAAGAAGGCATATGGAATACATGCCTTTATTAGCCAAGGCATAAATTATAAGAGCAGGGAGGTTATGCTGGAACTGTATAAAACGCTGGTTAGGCCACAGCTAGAGTATTGCATGCAGTTCTGGAATCCACTTCATAGGAAGGATGTGATTGCACTAGAGAGAGTGCAGAGGAGATTTATCAGGGTGTTGCCTGGGCTGGAGAGTTTTAGTTATGAGAAGAGATTAGATAGACTGGGGTTATTTTCCTTGGAGCAGAGGAGATTGACAGGGGACATGATTGAGGTGTATAAAATTATGAGGGGCATAGATAGGGTAGACAGGAAGGAACTTTTCCCCTTGGTGGAGGGATCAGTGATCAGGGGGCATAGATTTAAGGTAAGGGGCAGGAGGTTTAGAGAGGATGTGAGGAAGAATTTTTTGGTGGTGGGACTGAAAAGGTGGTAGAGGCAGAAACCCTCATAACACTTAAGGAGTATTTGGATGTGCACTTGTGATGCCATGGCATACAAGGTTATGGGCCTAGTGCTGGAAAATGGGATTAGGATAGTTAGGTACTTGTTTCACTGGCACAGACTCGATGGGCCGAAGGGCCTTTTTCTGTGCTGTAGACGTCTTTGACCCTATGACTCTATGAGTAGGTCACACAACCCCTCGTGCCTGCTCCACCATTTAATAAGATCATGGCTGATCTAATTGTAACCCCAACCACACATTCCTGCCCACCCCCGACAATTTTTCACCCCCTTGTTAATCACAAATCTATCTACCTCTGTCTTAAAAATATTCAAAGACTCTTGTTTCCACTGCCTTTTGAGGAAGAGAGTTCCAAAGATTCACAACCCTCTGAGAAAAAAAAATTCTCCTCATCCCTGTCTTAAATGAGTGACCCCTTATTTTTAAACAGTGACCCCTAGTTCTAGATTCTCCCACAAGAGGAAACATTCTCTCTACATCCACCCTGTCAAGACCCCTCAGGATCTTAAAGGTTTCAATTAATTCACCTCTTACTCTTCTAAATTCCAGTAGATACAAGCCTAACCTGCCCAGCCTTTCCTCATAAGACAACCCACCCATTCCTGGTATTAGTGAATCTTCTCTGAACTGCTTCTAATGCATTTATATCTCTCTTTAAATAAGGAGACCAGTACTGTACACAGTACTCCAGATGTGTTCTCACCAGTGCCCTGTACAACTGAAGCATAACCTCTCTACTTTTGCAATCAATTCCCCTCACAATAAATGATAAAATTCTATTAGCTTTCCTAACTACCTGCTGCACCTGCATACTAACCTTTTGTGATTCGTGCACTAGGACACCCAGATCCCTCTGAATCTCAGAGCTCCTCAATCTCTCACCATTTAGATAATAAGCTTCTTTTTTATTCTTCCTGCCAAAATGAACGATTTCACATTTGCTGACATTATACTCTATTTGCCAGATCTTTGCCCACTCACTTAACCTATCTCTGTCACATTGTAGCCTCCTTACATCCTCTTCACAATTTACTTTCCTACCTATCTTTGTGTCATCAGCAAATTTAGTAACCATTTCTTCAGTCCCTTCATCCAAGTCATTTGTATAAATTGTACAAACTTGAGGCCCCAGCACTGATCCCAGTGTCATGCCACTCGTCACATCCTGCCAGTCAGAAAAATACCCACACGCCAACTCACTGCTTCCTGTTAGCTAGCCAAACGTCTATCCATGCTAATATGTTACCCCCTACGCCATGAGATTTTATTTTCTGCAATAACCTTTGACTTAGGCAACCTATACACTAAATTACAGCAAAGGTATTCTCTATTAACTTCTTAACACAACCAAAAACCCCATCCGCATTTGTACATTACTCTGCACGTTTGGCAGTAATGGCAGGAAGTGTTGAAGTCCCAAGCTCTTCCCAGTCTTAACAGGATCTCTTCTCCCTGCCCCACCAATCTTCCAATGTCCTTTTAAACAAAGTCCTTTTCACTCAATCTTCTGAATGTAATTGAATGGACTGCCAGTAGCAAGACACCGTTTGCTGTGTCCTTAGTCTTTTATTGTTTCTTTGGGCAGCAGATCCATCCTCACTAGCACTCCGCTTGGTGATGAGCCCAAATACAGGCCTTTTCCTCTGCCTGGAAGAGCAGCACCTGTTGTGGGTCTTCTTCCCCCAGATCTCTCTGTCTCTGACTGACACTGAGAGTCTTTGAGTCTGTTGGCATCCTTTGTGTCAAGGTGTCAAAACTTGCACTTTACTTGCAATAAGTCCCGCTTTGAGTTTCTGTACCCATAACAAGGGTTTGTCTTCAGGCAGATTTCACATGAGGTCACATCCTCTCCTCCAAACGATTCTATTTTACCTTGAATTAAAGGAGACAGTTTAAAACATAAACTGTCTTGCAAAGTCCAACAATCGTAACAATGGCCTTGGGCCAATTTGCTATATTAAAGATGCTTTATAATGTTAATTGTCATATTACGGACCACATTACAGAGAGGGAGAGACAGCAGAAGAGAGAGGAGGTGATAAGAAAGAAGATTAAGTAAAAAGAAAAGTAGCTGGACAATGGTTGACACAAACAATACCAGCACAGCATCGAGCAACTCAAAATAGTTAAAAGAGGAGAGCTGCCAAGCTTTCAGAGCCAAGAACAGATGTGTTTCTGACTAAAATACATGCAGATGTTGGATATTCAATGTCCAGCATATAACTCAATTCCACAGAATGGAGAAGCTGGAAAATAACTAGCAAGTTTTAGGAATGCTGGAGATTTAGAAATATGCAGGTTGACTAACAAGCATGAAAATATGCAACGGTGAGAGTGAAAGGTTTACTGGAGGTTCTTTCTAATTAGAGAGACCAGATAAAATCACTAACACACTCGCTTCTGGTCCTTACAACTCTCTAGTCTTGTACACTATAACAGAAGAAGTAAAGGGCTCTGGAAACAGATGTGGCCCATTAACCCAGGTCTCCCTGTCGAATATTCAATTACTCAGACCTGTTGTCCCACCTTAATCCACCCACCCACCCCACCCCCAACATTCCCAGCTCACCACAGCTATGATTCCCACATTATCTAGTCCTTCAAATTTGTTTAAAGTCTCCTGCAACACCTTGAACCATAAATGGGACATCAAAGCTCAGATCAAAGGAGAGTGGTGGAAGGATGGAGAACACAGCGGGGACATAATACAGCACAGGGAGAGTGAGAACACAGCGGGGACATAATACAGCACAGGAGAGAGTGAGAACACAGCGGGGACATAATACAGCGCAGGAGGGAGTGAGAACACAGCGGGGACATAATACAGCGCAGGAGGGAGTGAGAACACAGCGGGGACATAATACAGCGCAGGAGAGAGTGAGAACACAGCGGGGACATAATACAGCACAGGAGGGAGTGAGAACACAGCGGGGACATAATACAGTGCAGGAGAGAGTGAGAACACAGCGGGGACATAATACAGTGCAGGAGGGAGTGAGAACACAGCGGGGACATAATACAGCACAGAGAGAGTGAGAACACAGCGGGGACATAATACAGCGCAGGAGGGAGTGAGAACACAGCGGGGACATAAAACAGCGCAGGAGAGAGTGAGAACACAGCGGGGACATAATACAGCACAGGAGGGAGTGAGAACACAGCGGGGACATAATACAGTGCAGGAGAGAGTGAGAACACAGCGGGGACATAATACAGCACAGAGAGAGTGAGAACACAGCGGGGACATAATACAGTGCAGGAGGGAGTGAGAACACAGCGGGGACATAATACAGCACAGGAGAGAGTGAGAACACAGCGGGGACATAATACAGCGCAGGAGGGAGTGAGAACACAGCGGGGACATAATACAGCGCAGGAGGGAGTGAGAACACAGCGGGGACATAATACAGCGCAGGAGAGAGTGAGAACACAGCGGGGACATAATACAGCACAGGAGGGAGTGAGAACACAGCGGGGACATAATACAGTGCAGGAGAGAGTGAGAACACAGCGGGGACATAATACAGTGCAGGAGGGAGTGAGAACACAGCGGGGACATAATACAGCACAGAGAGAGTGAGAACACAGCGGGGACATAATACAGCGCAGGAGGGAGTGAGAACACAGCGGGGACATAAAACAGCGCAGGAGAGAGTGAGAACACAGCGGGGACATAATACAGCACAGGAGGGAGTGAGAACACAGCGGGGACATAATACAGTGCAGGAGAGAGTGAGAACACAGCGGGGACATAATACAGCACAGAGAGAGTGAGAACACAGCGGGGACATAATACAGTGCAGGAGGGAGTGAGAACACAGCGGGGACATAATACAGCACAGGAGGGAGTGAGAACACAGCGGGGACATAATACAGCACTGAGAGAGTTAGAACACAGCGGGGACATAATACAGCGCAGAGAGAGTGAGAACACAGCGGGGACATAATACAGCACAGGGAGAGTGAGAACACAGCGGGGACATAATACAGCACAGGGAGAGAGTGAGAACACAGCGGGGACATAATACAGCGCAGGGAGAGAGTGAGAACACAGCGGGGACATAATACAGCACAGAGGGAGTGAGAACACAGCGGGGACATAATACAGCACAGGAGAGAGTGAGAACACAGCGGGGACATAATACAGCACAGAGGGAGTGAGAACACAGCGGGGACATAATACAGCACAGGAGAGAGTGAGAACACAGCGGGGACATAATACAGCACAGAGGGAGTGAGAACACAGCGGGGACATAATACAGCACAGGAGAGAGTGAGAACACAGCGGGGACATAATACAGCACAGAGGGAGTGAGAACACAGCGGGGACATAATACAGCGCAGGGAGAGAGTGAGAACACAGCGGGGACATAATACAGCACAGGGAGAGAGTGAGAACACAGCGGGGACATAATACAGCGCAGGAGAGAGTGAGAACACAGCGGGGACATAATACAGCGCAGGAGAGAGTGAGAACACAGCGGGGACATAATACAGCACAGGGAGAGTGAGAACACAGCGGGGACATAATACAGCGCAGGAGGGAGTGAGAACACAGCGGGGACATAATACAGCACAGAGAGAGTGAGAACACAGCGGGGACATAATACAGCACAGAGAGAGTGAGAACACAGCGGGGACATAATACAGCGCAGGAGAGAGTGAGAACACAGCGGGGACATAATACAGCACAGAGGGAGTGAGAACACAGCGGGGACATAATACAGCGCAGGAGAGAGTGAGAACACAGCGGGGACATAATACAGCACAGAGAGAGTGAGAACACAGCGGGGACATAATACAGCACAGAGAGAGTGAGAACACAGCGGGGACATAATACAGCACAGGAGGGAGTGAGAACACAGCGGGGACATAATACAGCACAGAGAGAGTGAGAACACAGCGGGGACATAATACAGCACAGGGAGAGTGAGAACACAGCGGGGACATAATACAGCACAGAGAAAGTGAGAACACAGCGGGGACATAATACAGCACAGGGAGAGTGAGAACACAGCGGGGACATAATACAGCACAGAGAGAGTGAGAACACAGCGGAGACATAATACAGCACAGGGAGAGTGAGAACACAGCGGGGACATAATACAGCGCAGAGGGAGTGAGAACACAGCGGGGACATAATACAGCGCAGAGGGAGTGAGAACACAGCGGGGACATAATACAGCGCAGGAGAGAGTGAGAACACAGCGGGGACATAATACAGCACAGGGAGAGAGTGAGAACACAGCGGGGACATAATACAGCACAGGGAGAGAGTGAGAACACAGCGGGGACATAATACAGCACAGGGAGAGTGAGAACACAGCGGGGACATAATACAGCACAGGGAGAGAGTGAGAACACAGCGGGGACATAATACAGCACAGGGAGAGAGTGAGAACACAGCGGGGACATAATACAGCACAGGGAGAGAGTGAGAACACAGCGGGGACATAATACAGCACAGGAGAGAGTGAGAACACAGCGGGGACATAATACAGCACAGGAGAGAGTGAGAACACAGCGGGGACATAATACAGCACAGGAGAGAGTGAGAACACAGCGGGGACATAATACAGTGCAGGAGGGAGTGAGAACACAGCGGGGACATAATACAGCACAGGAGAGAGTGAGAACACAGCGGGGACATAATACAGCACAGGGAGAGAGTGAGAACACAGCGGGGACATAATACAGCACAGAGAGAGTGAGAACACAGCGGGGACATAATACAGCGCAGGAGGGTGTGAGAACACAGCGGGAACATAATACAGCGCAGGAGAGAGTGAGAACACAGCGGGGACATAATACAGTGCAGGAGGGAGTGAGAACACAGCGGGGACATAATACAGCGCAGGAGGGAGTGAGAACACAGCGGGGACATAATACAGCACAGGAGAGAGTGAGAACACAGCGGGGACATAATACAGCACAGGGAGAGTGAGAACACAGCGGGGACATAATACAGCGCAAGAGAGAGTGAGAACACAGCGGGGACATAATACAGCACAGGGAGAGTGAGAACACAGCGGGGAGATAATACAGCGCAAGAGAGAGTGAGAACACAGCGGGGACATAATACAGCACAGGGAGAGTGAGAACACAGCGGGGACATAATACAGCGCAAGAGAGAGTGAGAACACAGCGGGGACATAATACAGCACAGGAGAGAGTGAGAGTTCATTAGAGAGTGGCAGGAGAGTGTGAGAACACAGTGGGGACATAATACAGCACAGAGAGAGTGAGAACACAGCGGGGACATAATACAGCACAGGAGAGAGTGAGAACACGGTGGAGGTGTAATACAGCACAGGAGAGAGTGAGAACACGGTGGAGGTGTAATACAGCACAGGAGAGAGTGAGAACACAGCGGGGACATAATACAGCGCAGGAGACAGTGAGAACACAGCGGGGACATAATACAGCGTAGGAGAGAGTGAGAACACAGCGGGGACATAATACAGCACAGAGGGAGTGAGAACACAGCGGGGACATAATACAGCACAGAGGGAGTGAGAACACAGCGGGGACATAATACAGCACAGAGGGAGTGAGAACACAGCGGGGACATAATACAGCGCAGGAGAGAGTGAGAACACAGCGTGGACATAATACAGCACAGAGGGAGTGAGAACACAGCGGGGACATAATACAGCGCAGGAGGGAGTGAGAACACAGCGGGGACATAATACAGCGCAGGAGGGAGTGAGAACACAGCGGGGACATAATACAGCGCAGGAGGGAGTGAGAACACAGCGGGGACATAATACAGCGCAGGAGAGACTGAGAGTTCACTAGAGAGTGGCAGGAAAGAGTGAGAACACAGCGGGGACATAATACAGCACAGAGGGAGTGAGAACACAGCGGGGACATAATACAGCACAGGAGAGAGTGAGAACACAGCGGGGACATAATACAGCACAGGGAGAGTGAGAACACAGCGGGGACATAATACAGCACAGGAGAGAGTGAGAACACAGCGGGGACATAATACAGCACAGGAGAGAGTGAGAACACAGCGGGGACATAATACAGCACAGGAGAGAGTGAGAACACAGCGGGGACATAATACAGCACAGGAGAGAGTGAGAACACAGCGGGGACATAATACAGCGCAGGAGAGAGTGAGAACACAGCGGGGACATAATACAGCGCAGAGGGAGTGAGAACACAGCGGGGACATAATACAGCACAGGGAGAGAGTGAGAACACTGCGGGGACATAATACAGTGCAGGAGAGAGTGAGAGTTCACTAGGGAGTGGCAGGAGAGAGTGAGAACACAGCGGGGACATAATACAGCACAGGAGAGAGTGAGAACACAGCGGGGACATAATACAGCACAGGAGAGAGTGAGAACACAGCGGGGACATAATACAGCACAGGGAGAGTGAGAACACAGCGGGGACATAATACAGCGCAGGGAGAGAGTGAGAACACAGCGGTGACATAATACAGCACAGGGAGAGTGAGAACACAGCGGGGACATAATACAGCGCAGGGAGAGAGTGAGAACACAGCGGGGACATAATACAGCACAGGAGAGAGTGAGAACACAGCGGGGACATAATACAGCACAGGAGAGAGTGAGAACACAGCGGGGACATAATACAGCGCAGGAGAGAGTGAGAACACAGCGGGGACATAATACAGCGCAGAGGGAGTGAGAACACAGCGGGGACATAATACAGTGCAGAGGGAGTGAGAGTTCACTAGGGAGTGGCAGGAGAGAGTGAGAACACAGCGGGGACATAATACAGTGCAGGAGAGAGTGAGAGTTCACTAGGGAGTGGCAGGAGAGAGTGAGAACACAGCGGGGACATAATACAGCACAGGAGAGAGTGAGAACACAGCGGGGACATAATACAGCACAGGGAGAGTGAGAACACAGCGGGGACATAATAGAGCGCAGGGAGAGAGTGAGAACACAGCGGGGATATAATACAGCACAGGGAGAGTGAGAACACAGCGAGGACATAATACAGCGCAGGGAGAGAGTGAGAACACAGCGGGGACATAATACAGCGCAGGGAGAGAGTGAGAACACAGCGGGGACATAATACAGCACAGGAGCGAGTGAGAACACAGCGGGGACATAATACAGCACAGGGAGAGTGAGAACACAGCGGGGCCATAATACAGCACAGGGAGAGAGTGAGAACACAGCGGGGACATAATACAGCGCAGGGAGAGAGTGAGAACACAGCGGGGACATAATACAGCACAGGAGAGAGTAAGAACACAGCGGGGACATAATACAGCGCAGGAGAGAGTGAGAACACAACGGGGATAAAATACAGCGCAGGAGAGACTGAGAACACAGCGGGGACATAATACAGTGCAGGAGAGACTGAGAGTTCACTAGAGAGTGGCAGGAAAGAGTGAGAACACAGCGGGGACATAATACAGCACAGGGAGAGAGTGAGAACACAGCGGGGACATAATACAGCACAGAGAGAGTGAGAACACAGCGGGGACATAATACAGCGCAGGAGGGAGTGAGAACACAGCGGGGACATAATACAGCGCAGGAGAGAGTGAGAACACAGCGGGGACATAATACAGCGCAGGAGGGAGTGAGAACACAGCGGGGACATAATACAGCGCAGGAGGGAGTGAGAACACAGCAGGGACATAATACAGCACAGGAGAGAGTGAGAACACAGCGGGGACATAATACAACGCAGGAGAGAGTGAGAACACAGCGGGGACATAATACAGCACAGGGAGAGTGAGAACACAGCGGGGACATAATACAGCGCAAGAGAGAGTGAGAACACAGCGGGGACATAATACAGCACAGGGAGAGTGAGAACACAGCAGGGACATAATACAGCACAGGAGAGAGTGAGAACACAGCGGGGACATAATACAGCACAGAGGGAGTGAGAACACAGCGGGGACATAATACAGCACAGGAGAGAGTGAGAACACAGCGGGGACATAATACAGCACAGAGGGAGTGAGAACACAGCGGGGACATAATACAGCGCAGGGAGAGAGTGAGAACACAGCGGGGACATAATACAGCACAGGGAGAGAGTGAGAACACAGCGGGGACATAATACAGCGCAGGAGAGAGTGAGAACACAGCGGGGACATAATACAGCGCAGGAGAGAGTGAGAACACAGCGGGGACATAATACAGCACAGGGAGAGTGAGAACACAGCGGGGACATAATACAGCGCAGGAGGGAGTGAGAACACAGCGGGGAAATAATACAGCACAGAGAGAGTGAGAACACAGCGGGGACATAATACAGCACAGAGAGAGTGAGAACACAGCGGGGACATAATACAGCGCAGGAGAGAGTGAGAACACAGAGGGGACATAATACAGCACAGAGGGAGTGAGAACACAGCGGGGACATAACACAGCGCAGGAGAGAGTGAGAACACAGCGGGGACATAATACAGCACATAGAGAGTGAGAACACAGCGGGGACATAATACAGCACAGAGAGAGTGAGAACACAGCGGGGACATAATACAGCACAGGGAGAGTGAGAACACAGCGGGGACATAATACAGCACAGAGAAAGTGAGAACACAGCGGGGACATAATACAGCACAGGGAGAGTGAGAACACAGCGGGTACATAATACAGCACAGAGAGAGTGAGAACACAGCGGGGACATAATACAGCACAGGGAGAGTGAGAACACAGCGGGGACATAATACAGCGCAGAGAGAGAGTGAGAACACAGCGGGGACATAATACAGCACAGAGAGAGTGAGAACACAGCGGGGACATAATACAGCACAGAGAGAGTGAGAACACAGCGGGGACATAATACAGCACAGGGAGAGTGAGAACACAGCGGGGACATAATACAGCACAGGGAGAGTGAGAACACAGCGGGGACATAATACAGCGCAGAGGGAGTGAGAACACAGCGGGGACATAATACAGCGCAGGAGAGAGTGAGAACACAGCGGGGACATAATACAGCACAGGGAGAGAGTGAGAACACAGCGGGGACATAATACAGCACAGGAGAGAGTGAGAACACAGCGGGGACATAATACAGCACAGGGAGAGTGTTAACACAGCGGGGACATAATACAGCGCAACAGAGAGTGAGAACACAGCGGGGACATAATACAGCACAGGGAGAGTGAGAACACAGCGGGGACATAATACAGCGCAAGAGAGAGTGAGAACACAGCGGGGACATAATACAGCACAGGGAGAGTGAGAACACAGCGGGGACATAATACAGCGCAAGAGAGAGTGAGAACACAGCGGGGACATAATACAGCACAGGAGAGAGTGAGTGTTCATTAGAGAGTGGCAGGAGAGAGTGAGAACACAGCGGGGACATAATACAGCACAGAGAGAGTGAGAACACAGCGGGGACATAATACAGCACAGGAGAGAGTGAGAACACGGTGGAGGTGTAATACAGCACAGGAGAGAGTGAGAACACGGTGGAGGTGTAATACAGCACAGGAGAGAGTGAGAACACAGCGGGGACATAATACAGCGCAGGAGAGAGGGAGAACACAGCGGGGACATAATACAGCGTAGGAGAGAGTGATAACACAGCGGGGACATAATACAGCACAGAGGGAGTGAGAACACAGCGGGGACATAATACAGCACAGAGGGAGTGAGAACACAGCGGGGACATAATACAGCACAGAGGGAGTGAGAACACAGCGGGGACATAATACAGCGCAGGAGGGAGTGAGAACACAGCGGGGACATAATACAGCGCAGGAGGGAGTGAGAACACAGTGGGGACATAATACAGCGCAGGAGGGAGTGAGAACACAGCGGGGACATAATACAGCGCAGGAGAGACTGACAGTTCACTAGAGAGTGGCAGGAAAGAGTGAGAACACAGCGGGGACATAATACAGCACAGAGGGAGTGAGAACACAGCGGGGACATAATACAGCGCAGGAGGGAGTGAGAACACAGCGGGGACATAATACAGCGCAGGAGGGAGTGAGAACACAGCGGGGACATAATACAGCGCAGGAGGGAGTGAGAACACAGCGGGGACATAATACAGCGCAGGAGAGACTGAGAGTTCACTAGAGAGTGGCAGGAAAGAGTGAGAACACAGCGGGGACATAATACAGCACAGAGGGAGTGAGAACACAGCGGGGAACATAATACAGCACAGGAGAGAGTGAGAACACAGCGGGGACATAATACAGCACAGGGAGAGTGAGAACACAGCGGGGACATAATACAGCACAGGAGTGAGTGAGAACACAGCGGGGACATAATACAGCACAGGAGTGAGTGAGAACACAGCGGGGACATAATACAGCGCAGGAGAGAGTGAGAACACAGCGGGGACATAATACAGCGCAGAGGGAGTGAGAACACAGCGGGGACATAATACAGCACAGGGAGAGAGTGAGAACACAGCGGGGACATAATACAGTGCAGGAGAGAGTGAGAGTTCACTAGGGAGTGGCAGGAGAGAGTGAGAACACAGCGGGGACATAATACAGCACAGGAGAGAGTGAGAACACAGCGGGGACATAATACAGCACAGGAGAGAGTGAGAACACAGCGGGGACATAATACAGCACAGGGAGAGTGAGAACACAGCGGGGACATAATACAGCGCAGGGAGAGAGTGAGAACACAGCGGTGACATAATACAGCACAGGGAGAGTGAGAACACAGCGGGGACATAATACAGCGCAGGGAGAGAGTGAGAACACAGCGGGGACATAATACAGCACAGGAGAGAGTGAGAACACAGCGGGGACATAATACAGCACAGGAGAGAGTGAGAACACAGCAGCGACATAATACAGCGCAGGAGAGAGTGAGAACACAGCGGGGACATAATACAGCGCAGAGGGAGTGAGAACACAGCGGGGACATAATACATCACAGGGAGAGAGTGAGAACACAGCGGGGACATAATACAGTGCAGAGGGAGTGAGAGTTCACTAGGGAGTGGCAGGAGAGAGTGAGAACACAGCGGGGACATAATACAGTGCAGGAGAGAGTGAGAGTTCACTAGGGAGTGGCAGGAGAGAGTGAGAACACAGCGGGGACATAATACAGCACAGGAGAGAGTGAGAACACAGCGGGGACATAATACAGCACAGGGAGAGTGAGAACACAGCGGGGACATAATACAGCACAGGGAGAGTGAGAACACAGCGGGGACATAATACAGCGCAGGGAGAGAGTGAGAACACAGCGGGGACATAATACAGCGCAGGGAGAGAGTGAGAACACAGCGGGGACATAATACAGCACAGGAGGGAGTGAGAACACAGCGGGGACATAATACAGCACAGGGAGAGTGAGAACACAGCGGGGACATAATACAGCACAGGGAGAGAGTGAGAACACAGCGGGGACATAATACAGCACAGGAGAGCGTGAGAACACAGCGGGGACATAATACAGCACAGAGGGAGTGAGAACACAGCGGGGACATAATACAGCGCAGGAGGGAGTGAGAACACAGCGGGGACATAATACAGCGCAGGAGGGAGTGAGAACACAGCGGGGACATAATACAGCGCAGGAGGGAGTGAGAACACAGCGGGGACATAATACAGCGCAGGAGAGACTGAGAGTTCACTAGAGAGTGGCAGGAAAGAGTGAGAACACAGCGGGGACATAATACAGCACAGAGGGAGTGAGAACACAGCGGGGACATAATACAGCACAGGAGAGAGTGAGAACACAGCGGGGACATAATACAGCACAGGGAGAGTGAGAACACAGCGGGGACATAATACAGCACAGGAGTGAGTGAGAACACAGCGGGGACATAATACAGCACAGGAGAGAGTGAGAACACAGCGGGGACATAATGCATCACAGGAGAGAGTGAGAACACAGCGGGGACATAATACAGCACAGGAGAGAGTGAGAACACAGCGGGGACATAATACAGCGCAGGAGAGAGTGAGAACACAGCGGGGACATAACACAGCGCAGAGGGAGTGAGAACACAGCGGGGACATAATACAGCACAGGGAGAGAGTGAGAACACAGCGGGGACATAATACAGTGCAGGAGAGAGTGAGAGTTCACTAGGGAGTGGCAGGAGAGAGTGAGAACACAGCGGGGACATAATACAGCACAGGAGAGAGTGAGAACACAGCGGGGACATAATACAGCACAGGAGAGAGTGAGAACACAGCGGGGACATAATACAGCACAGGGAGAGTGAGAACACAGCGGGGACATAATACAGCGCAGGGAGAGAGTGAGAACACAGCGGTGACATAATACAGCACAGGGAGAGTGAGAACACAGCGGGGACATAATACAGCGCAGGGAGAGAGTGAGAACACAGCGGGGACATAATACAGCACAGGAGAGAGTGAGAACACAGCGGGGACATAATACAGCACAGGAGAGAGTGAGAACACAGCAGGGACATAATACAGCGCAGGAGAGAGTGAGAACACAGCGGGGACATAATACAGCGCAGAGGGAGTGAGAACACAGCGGGGACATAATACATCACAAGGAGAGAGTGAGAACACAGCGGGGACATAATACAGTGCAGAGGGAGTGAGAGTTCACTAGGGAGTGGCAGGAGAGAGTGAGAACACAGCGGGGACATAATACAGTGCAGGAGAGAGTGAGAGTTCACTAGGGAGTGGCAGGAGAGAGTGAGAACACAGCGGGGACATAATACAGCACAGGAGAGAGTGAGAACACAGCGGGGACATAATACAGCACAGGGAGAGTGAGAACACAGCGGGGACATAATACAGCACAGAGAGAGTGAGAACACAGCGGGGATATAATACAGCACAGGGAGAGTGAGAACACAGCGGGGACATAATACAGCGCAGGGAGAGAGTGAGAACACAGCGGGGACATAATACAGCGCAGGGAGAGAGTGAGAACACAGCGGGGACATAATACAGCACAGGAGGGAGTGAGAACACAGCGGGGACATAATACAGCACAGGGAGAGTGAGAACACAGCGGGGACATAATACAACACAGGGAGAGAGTGAGAACACAGCGGGGACATAATACAGCACAGGAGAGAGTGAGAACACAGCGGGGACATAATACAGCACAGGAGAGAGTGAGAACACAGCGGGGACATAATACAGCGCAGGAGAGAGTGAGAACACAGCGGGGACATAATACAGCGCAGAGGGAGTGAGAACACAGCGGGGACATAATACAGCACAGGGAGAGAGTGAGAACACAGCGGGGACATAATACAGTGCAGGAGAGAGTGAGAGTTCACTAGGGAGTGGCAGGAGAGAGTGAGAACACAGCGGGGACATAATACAGCACAGGAGAGAGTGAGAACACAGCGGGGACATAATACAGCACAGGAGAGAGTGAGAACACAGCGGGGACATAATACAGCACAGGGAGAGTGAGAACACAGCGGGCACATAATACAGCGCAGGGAGAGAGTGAGAACACAGCGGTGACATAATACAGCACAGGGAGAGTGAGAACACAGCGGGGACATAATACAGCGCAGGGAGAGAGTGAGAACACAGCGGGGACATAATACAGCACAGGAGAGAGTGAGAACACAGCGGGGACATAATACAGCACAGGAGAGAGTGAGAACACAGCGGGGACATAATACAGCGCAGGAGAGAGTGAGAACACAGCGGGGACATAATACAGCGCAGAGGGAGTGAGAACACAGCGGGGACATAATACAGCACAGGGAGAGAGTGAGAACACAGCGGGGACATAATACAGTGCAGAGGGAGTGAGGGTTCACCAGGGAGTGGCAGGAGAGAGTGAGAACACAGCGGGGACATAATACAGTGCAGGAGAGAGTGAGAGTTCACTAGGGAGTGGCAGGAGAGAGTGAGAACACAGCGGGGACATAATACAGCACAGGAGAGAGTGAGAACACAGCGGGGACATAATACAGCACAGAGAGAGTGAGAACACAGCGGGGATATAATACAGCACAGGGAGAGGGAGAACACAGCGGGGACATAATACAGCGCAGGGAGAGAGTGAGAACACAGCGGGGACATAATACAGCGCAGGGAGAGAGTGAGAACACAGCGGGGACATAATACAGCACAGGAGGGAGTGAGAACACAGCGGGGACATAATACAGCACAGGGAGAGTGAGAACACAGCGGGGACATAATACAGCACAGGGAGAGAGTGAGAACACAGCGGGGACATAATACAGCGCAGGGAGAGAGTGAGAACACAGCGGGGACATAATACAGCACAGGAGAGAGTGAGAACACAGTGGGGACATAATACAGCGCAGGAGAGAGTGAGAACACAGCGGGGACATAATACAGCGCAGGAGAGACTGAGAACACAGCGGGGACATAATACAGCACAGGAGAGACTGAGAGTTCACTACAGAGTGGCAGGAAAGAGTGAGAACACAGCGGGGACATAATACAGCACAGGGAGAGAGTGAGAACACAGCGGGGACATAATACAGCACAGAGAGAGTGAGAACACAGCGGGGACATAATACAGCGCAGGAGGGAGTGAGAACACAGCGGGGACATAATACAGCGCAGGAGAGAGTGAGAACACAGTGGGGACATAATACAGTGCAGGAGGGAGTGAGAACACAGCGGGGACATAATACAGCGCAGGAGGGAGTGAGAACACAGCAGGGACATAATACAGCACAGGAGAGAGTGAGAACACAGCGGGGACATAATACAGCGCAGGAGAGAGTGAGAACACAGCGGGGACATAATACAGCACAGGGAGAGTGAGAACACAGCGGGGACATAATACAGCGCAAGAGAGAGTGAGAACACAGCGGGGACATAATACAGCACAGGGAGAGTGAGAACACAGCGGGGACATAATACAGCGCAAGAGAGAGTGAGAACACAGCGGGGACATAATACAGCACAGGAGAGAGTGAGTGTTCATTAGAGAGTGGCAGGAGAGAGTGAGAACACAGCGGGGACATAATACAGCACAGAGAGAGTGAGAACACAGCGGGGACATAATACAGCACAGGAGAGAGTGAGAACACAGCGGGGACATAATACAGCACAGGAGAGAGTGAGAACACAGCGGGGACATAATACAGCGCAGGAGAGAGTGAGAACACAGCGGGGACATAATACAGCGCAGAGGGAGTGAGAACACAGCGGGGACATAATACAGTGCAGAGGGAGTGAGAGTTCACTAGGGAGTGGCAGGAGAGAGTGAGAACACAGCGGGGACATAATACAGTGCAGGAGAGAGTGAGAGTTCACTAGGGAGTGGCAGGAGAGAGTGAGAACACAGCGGGGACATAATACAGCACAGGAGAGAGTGAGAACACAGCGGGGACATAATACAGCACAGGGAGAGTGAGAACACAGCGGGGACATAATAGAGCGCAGGGAGAGAGTGAGAACACAGCGGGGATATAATACAGCACAGGGAGAGTGAGAACACAGCGAGGACATAATACAGCGCAGGGAGAGAGTGAGAACACAGCGGGGACATAATACAGCGCAGGGAGAGAGTGAGAACACAGCGGGGACATAATACAGCACAGGAGCGAGTGAGAACACAGCGGGGACATAATACAGCACAGGGAGAGTGAGAACACAGCGGGGCCATAATACAGCACAGGGAGAGAGTGAGAACACAGCGGGGACATAATACAGCGCAGGGAGAGAGTGAGAACACAGCGGGGACATAATACAGCACAGGAGAGAGTAAGAACACAGCGGGGACATAATACAGCGCAGGAGAGAGTGAGAACACAACGGGGATAAAATACAGCGCAGGAGAGACTGAGAACACAGCGGGGACATAATACAGTGCAGGAGAGACTGAGAGTTCACTAGAGAGTGGCAGGAAAGAGTGAGAACACAGCGGGGACATAATACAGCACAGGGAGAGAGTGAGAACACAGCGGGGACATAATACAGCACAGAGAGAGTGAGAACACAGCGGGGACATAATACAGCGCAGGAGGGAGTGAGAACACAGCGGGGACATAATACAGCGCAGGAGAGAGTGAGAACACAGCGGGGACATAATACAGCGCAGGAGGGAGTGAGAACACAGCGGGGACATAATACAGCGCAGGAGGGAGTGAGAACACAGCAGGGACATAATACAGCACAGGAGAGAGTGAGAACACAGCGGGGACATAATACAACGCAGGAGAGAGTGAGAACACAGCGGGGACATAATACAGCACAGGGAGAGTGAGAACACAGCGGGGACATAATACAGCGCAAGAGAGAGTGAGAACACAGCGGGGACATAATACAGCACAGGGAGAGTGAGAACACAGCAGGGACATAATACAGCACAGGAGAGAGTGAGAACACAGCGGGGACATAATACAGCACAGAGGGAGTGAGAACACAGCGGGGACATAATACAGCACAGGAGAGAGTGAGAACACAGCGGGGACATAATACAGCACAGAGGGAGTGAGAACACAGCGGGGACATAATACAGCGCAGGGAGAGAGTGAGAACACAGCGGGGACATAATACAGCACAGGGAGAGAGTGAGAACACAGCGGGGACATAATACAGCGCAGGAGAGAGTGAGAACACAGCGGGGACATAATACAGCGCAGGAGAGAGTGAGAACACAGCGGGGACATAATACAGCACAGGGAGAGTGAGAACACAGCGGGGACATAATACAGCGCAGGAGGGAGTGAGAACACAGCGGGGAAATAATACAGCACAGAGAGAGTGAGAACACAGCGGGGACATAATACAGCACAGAGAGAGTGAGAACACAGCGGGGACATAATACAGCGCAGGAGAGAGTGAGAACACAGAGGGGACATAATACAGCACAGAGGGAGTGAGAACACAGCGGGGACATAACACAGCGCAGGAGAGAGTGAGAACACAGCGGGGACATAATACAGCACATAGAGAGTGAGAACACAGCGGGGACATAATACAGCACAGAGAGAGTGAGAACACAGCGGGGACATAATACAGCACAGGGAGAGTGAGAACACAGCGGGGACATAATACAGCACAGAGAAAGTGAGAACACAGCGGGGACATAATACAGCACAGGGAGAGTGAGAACACAGCGGGTACATAATACAGCACAGAGAGAGTGAGAACACAGCGGGGACATAATACAGCACAGGGAGAGTGAGAACACAGCGGGGACATAATACAGCGCAGAGAGAGAGTGAGAACACAGCGGGGACATAATACAGCACAGAGAGAGTGAGAACACAGCGGGGACATAATACAGCACAGAGAGAGTGAGAACACAGCGGGGACATAATACAGCACAGGGAGAGTGAGAACACAGCGGGGACATAATACAGCACAGGGAGAGTGAGAACACAGCGGGGACATAATACAGCGCAGAGGGAGTGAGAACACAGCGGGGACATAATACAGCGCAGGAGAGAGTGAGAACACAGCGGGGACATAATACAGCACAGGGAGAGAGTGAGAACACAGCGGGGACATAATACAGCACAGGAGAGAGTGAGAACACAGCGGGGACATAATACAGCACAGGGAGAGTGTTAACACAGCGGGGACATAATACAGCGCAACAGAGAGTGAGAACACAGCGGGGACATAATACAGCACAGGGAGAGTGAGAACACAGCGGGGACATAATACAGCGCAAGAGAGAGTGAGAACACAGCGGGGACATAATACAGCACAGGGAGAGTGAGAACACAGCGGGGACATAATACAGCGCAAGAGAGAGTGAGAACACAGCGGGGACATAATACAGCACAGGAGAGAGTGAGTGTTCATTAGAGAGTGGCAGGAGAGAGTGAGAACACAGCGGGGACATAATACAGCACAGAGAGAGTGAGAACACAGCGGGGACATAATACAGCACAGGAGAGAGTGAGAACACGGTGGAGGTGTAATACAGCACAGGAGAGAGTGAGAACACGGTGGAGGTGTAATACAGCACAGGAGAGAGTGAGAACACAGCGGGGACATAATACAGCGCAGGAGAGAGGGAGAACACAGCGGGGACATAATACAGCGTAGGAGAGAGTGATAACACAGCGGGGACATAATACAGCACAGAGGGAGTGAGAACACAGCGGGGACATAATACAGCACAGAGGGAGTGAGAACACAGCGGGGACATAATACAGCACAGAGGGAGTGAGAACACAGCGGGGACATAATACAGCGCAGGAGGGAGTGAGAACACAGCGGGGACATAATACAGCGCAGGAGGGAGTGAGAACACAGTGGGGACATAATACAGCGCAGGAGGGAGTGAGAACACAGCGGGGACATAATACAGCGCAGGAGAGACTGACAGTTCACTAGAGAGTGGCAGGAAAGAGTGAGAACACAGCGGGGACATAATACAGCACAGAGGGAGTGAGAACACAGCGGGGACATAATACAGCGCAGGAGGGAGTGAGAACACAGCGGGGACATAATACAGCGCAGGAGGGAGTGAGAACACAGCGGGGACATAATACAGCGCAGGAGGGAGTGAGAACACAGCGGGGACATAATACAGCGCAGGAGAGACTGAGAGTTCACTAGAGAGTGGCAGGAAAGAGTGAGAACACAGCGGGGACATAATACAGCACAGAGGGAGTGAGAACACAGCGGGGAACATAATACAGCACAGGAGAGAGTGAGAACACAGCGGGGACATAATACAGCACAGGGAGAGTGAGAACACAGCGGGGACATAATACAGCACAGGAGTGAGTGAGAACACAGCGGGGACATAATACAGCACAGGAGTGAGTGAGAACACAGCGGGGACATAATACAGCGCAGGAGAGAGTGAGAACACAGCGGGGACATAATACAGCGCAGAGGGAGTGAGAACACAGCAGGGACATAATACAGCACAGGGAGAGAGTGAGAACACAGCGGGGACATAATACAGTGCAGGAGAGAGTGAGAGTTCACTAGGGAGTGGCAGGAGAGAGTGAGAACACAGCGGGGACATAATACAGCACAGGAGAGAGTGAGAACACAGCGGGGACATAATACAGCACAGGAGAGAGTGAGAACACAGCGGGGACATAATACAGCACAGGGAGAGTGAGAACACAGCGGGGACATAATACAGCGCAGGGAGAGAGTGAGAACACAGCGGTGACATAATACAGCACAGGGAGAGTGAGAACACAGCGGGGACATAATACAGCGCAGGGAGAGAGTGAGAACACAGCGGGGACATAATACAGCACAGGAGAGAGTGAGAACACAGCGGGGACATAATACAGCACAGGAGAGAGTGAGAACACAGCAGCGACATAATACAGCGCAGGAGAGAGTGAGAACACAGCGGGGACATAATACAGCGCAGAGGGAGTGAGAACACAGCGGGGACATAATACATCACAGGGAGAGAGTGAGAACACAGCGGGGACATAATACAGTGCAGAGGGAGTGAGAGTTCACTAGGGAGTGGCAGGAGAGAGTGAGAACACAGCGGGGACATAATACAGTGCAGGAGAGAGTGAGAGTTCACTAGGGAGTGGCAGGAGAGAGTGAGAACACAGCGGGGACATAATACAGCACAGGAGAGAGTGAGAACACAGCGGGGACATAATACAGCACAGGGAGAGTGAGAACACAGCGGGGACATAATACAGCACAGGGAGAGTGAGAACACAGCGGGGACATAATACAGCGCAGGGAGAGAGTGAGAACACAGCAGGGACATAATACAGCGCAGGGAGAGAGTGAGAACACAGCGGGGACATAATACAGCACAGGAGGGAGTGAGAACACAGCGGGGACATAATACAGCACAGGGAGAGTGAGAACACAGCGGGGACATAATACAGCACAGGGAGAGAGTGAGAACACAGCGGGGACATAATACAGCACAGGAGAGCGTGAGAACACAGCGGGGACATAATACAGCACAGAGGGAGTGAGAACACAGCGGGGACATAATACAGCGCAGGAGGGAGTGAGAACACAGCGGGGACATAATACAGCGCAGGAGGGAGTGAGAACACAGCGGGGACATAATACAGCGCAGGAGGGAGTGAGAACACAGCGGGGACATAATACAGCGCAGGAGAGACTGAGAGTTCACTAGAGAGTGGCAGGAAAGAGTGAGAACACAGCGGGGACATAATACAGCACAGAGGGAGTGAGAACACAGCGGGGACATAATACAGCACAGGAGAGAGTGAGAACACAGCGGGGACATAATACAGCACAGGGAGAGTGAGAACACAGCGGGGACATAATACAGCACAGGAGTGAGTGAGAACACAGCGGGGACATAATACAGCACAGGAGAGAGTGAGAACACAGCGGGGACATAATGCATCACAGGAGAGAGTGAGAACACAGCGGGGACATAATACAGCACAGGAGAGAGTGAGAACACAGCGGGGACATAATACAGCGCAGGAGAGAGTGAGAACACAGCGGGGACATAACACAGCGCAGAGGGAGTGAGAACACAGCGGGGACATAATACAGCACAGGGAGAGAGTGAGAACACAGCGGGGACATAATACAGTGCAGGAGAGAGTGAGAGTTCACTAGGGAGTGGCAGGAGAGAGTGAGAACACAGCGGGGACATAATACAGCACAGGAGAGAGTGAGAACACAGCGGGGACATAATACAGCACAGGAGAGAGTGAGAACACAGCGGGGACATAATACAGCACAGGGAGAGTGAGAACACAGCGGGGACATAATACAGCGCAGGGAGAGAGTGAGAACACAGCGGTGACATAATACAGCACAGGGAGAGTGAGAACACAGCGGGGACATAATACAGCGCAGGGAGAGAGTGAGAACACAGCGGGGACATAATACAGCACAGGAGAGAGTGAGAACACAGCGGGGACATAATACAGCACAGGAGAGAGTGAGAACACAGCAGGGACATAATACAGCGCAGGAGAGAGTGAGAACACAGCGGGGACATAATACAGCGCAGAGGGAGTGAGAACACAGCGGGGACATAATACATCACAAGGAGAGAGTGAGAACACAGCGGGGACATAATACAGTGCAGAGGGAGTGAGAGTTCACTAGGGAGTGGCAGGAGAGAGTGAGAACACAGCGGGGACATAATACAGTGCAGGAGAGAGTGAGAGTTCACTAGGGAGTGGCAGGAGAGAGTGAGAACACAGCGGGGACATAATACAGCACAGGAGAGAATGAGAACACAGCGGGGACATAATACAGCACAGGGAGAGTGAGAACACAGCGGGGACATAATACAGCACAGAGAGAGTGAGAACACAGCGGGGATATAATACAGCACAGGGAGAGTGAGAACACAGCGGGGACATAATACAGCGCAGGGAGAGAGTGAGAACACAGCGGGGACATAATACAGCGCAGGGAGAGAGTGAGAACACAGCGGGGACATAATACAGCACAGGAGGGAGTGAGAACACAGCGGGGACATAATACAGCACAGGGAGAGTGAGAACACAGCGGGGACATAATACAACACAGGGAGAGAGTGAGAACACAGCGGGGACATAATACAGCACAGGAGAGAGTGAGAACACAGCGGGGACATAATACAGCACAGGAGAGAGTGATAACACAGCGGGGACATAATACAGCGCAGGAGAGAGTGAGAACACAGCGGGGACATAATACAGCGCAGAGGGAGTGAGAACACAGCGGGGACATAATACAGCACAGGGAGAGAGTGAGAACACAGCGGGGACATAATACAGTGCAGGAGAGAGTGAGAGTTCACTAGGGAGTGGCAGGAGAGAGTGAGAACACAGCGGGGACATAATACAGCACAGGAGAGAGTGAGAACACAGCGGGGACATAATACAGCACAGGAGAGAGTGAGAACACAGCGGGGACATAATACAGCACAGGGAGAGTGAGAACACAGCGGGCACATAATACAGCGCAGGGAGAGAGTGAGAACACAGCGGTGACATAATACAGCACAGGGAGAGTGAGAACACAGCGGGGACATAATACAGCGCAGGGAGAGAGTGAGAACACAGCGGGGACATAATACAGCACAGGAGAGAGTGAGAACACAGCGGGGACATAATACAGCACAGGAGAGAGTGAGAACACAGCGGGGACATAATACAGCGCAGGAGAGAGTGAGAACACAGCGGGGACATAATACAGCGCAGAGGGAGTGAGAACACAGCGGGGACATAATACAGCACAGGGAGAGAGTGAGAACACAGCGGGGACATAATACAGTGCAGAGGGAGTGAGGGTTCACCAGGGAGTGGCAGGAGAGAGTGAGAACACAGCGGGGACATAATACAGTGCAGGAGAGAGTGAGAGTTCACTAGGGAGTGGCAGGAGAGAGTGAGAACACAGCGGGGACATAATACAGCACAGGAGAGAGTGAGAACACAGCGGGGACATAATACAGCACAGAGAGAGTGAGAACACAGCGGGGATATAATACAGCACAGGGAGAGGGAGAACACAGCGGGGACATAATACAGCGCAGGGAGAGAGTGAGAACACAGCGGGGACATAATACAGCGCAGGGAGAGAGTGAGAACACAGCGGGGACATAATACAGCACAGGAGGGAGTGAGAACACAGCGGGGACATAATACAGCACAGGGAGAGTGAGAACACAGCGGGGACATAATACAGCACAGGGAGAGAGTGAGAACACAGCGGGGACATAATACAGCGCAGGGAGAGAGTGAGAACACAGCGGGGACATAATACAGCACAGGAGAGAGTGAGAACACAGTGGGGACATAATACAGCGCAGGAGAGAGTGAGAACACAGCGGGGACATAATACAGCGCAGGAGAGACTGAGAACACAGCGGGGACATAATACAGCACAGGAGAGACTGAGAGTTCACTACAGAGTGGCAGGAAAGAGTGAGAACACAGCGGGGACATAATACAGCACAGGGAGAGAGTGAGAACACAGCGGGGACATAATACAGCACAGAGAGAGTGAGAACACAGCGGGGACATAATACAGCGCAGGAGGGAGTGAGAACACAGCGGGGACATAATACAGCGCAGGAGAGAGTGAGAACACAGTGGGGACATAATACAGTGCAGGAGGGAGTGAGAACACAGCGGGGACATAATACAGCGCAGGAGGGAGTGAGAGCACAGCAGGGACATAATACAGCACAGGAGAGAGTGAGAACACAGCGGGGACATAATACAGCGCAGGAGAGAGTGAGAACACAGCGGGGACATAATACAGCACAGGGAGAGTGAGAACACAGCGGGGACATAATACAGCGCAAGAGAGAGTGAGAACACAGCGGGGACATAATACAGCACAGGGAGAGTGAGAACACAGCGGGGACATAATACAGCGCAAGAGAGAGTGAGAACACAGCGGGGACATAATACAGCACAGGGAGAGTGAGAACACAGCGGGGAGATAATACAGCGCAAGAGAGAGTGAGAACACAGCGGGGACATAATACAGCACAGGGAGAGTGAGAACACAGCGGGGACATCATACAGCGCAAGAGAGAGTGGGAACACAGCGGGGACATAATACAGCACAGGAGAGAGTGAGAGTTCATTAGAGAGTGGCAGGAGAGAGTGAGAACACAGCGGGGACATAATACAGCGCAGGAGAGAGTGAGAACACAGCGGGGACATAATACAGCGCAGGAGAGAGTGAGAACACAGCGGGGACATAATACAGCACAGGGAGAGTGAGAACACAGCGGGGACATAATACAGCGCAGGAGGGAGTGAGAACACAGCGGGGAAATAATACAGCACAGAGAGAGTGAGAACACAGCGGGGACATAATACAGCACAGAGAGAGTGAGAACACAGCGGGGACATAATACAGCGCAGGAGAGAGTGAGAACACAGCGGGGACATAATACAGCACAGAGGGAGTGAGAACACAGCGGGGACATAACACAGCGCAGGAGAGAGTGAGAACACAGCGGGGACATAATACAGCACATAGAGAGTGAGAACACAGCGGGGACATAATACAGCACAGAGAGAGTGAGAACACAGCGGGGACATAATACAGCACAGGGAGAGTGAGAACACAGCGGGGACATAATACAGCACAGAGAAAGTGAGAACACAGCGGGGACATAATACAGCACAGGGAGAGTGAGAACACAGCGGGTACATAATACAGCACAGAGAGAGTGAGAACACAGCGGGGACATAATACAGCACAGGGAGAGTGAGAACACAGCGGGGACATAATACAGCGCAGAGAGAGAGTGAGAACACAGCGGGGACATAATACAGCACAGAGAGAGTGAGAACACAGCGGGGACATAATACAGCACAGAGAGAGTGAGAACACAGCGGGGACATAATACAGCACAGGGAGAGTGAGAACACAGCGGGGACATAATACAGCACAGGGAGAGTGAGAACACAGCGGGGACATAATACAGCGCAGAGGGAGTGAGAACACAGCGGGGACATAATACAGCGCAGGAGAGAGTGAGAACACAGCGGGAACATAATACAGCACAGGGAGAGAGTGAGAACACAGCGGGGACATAATACAGCACAGGAGAGAGTGAGAACACAGCGGGGACATAATACAGCACAGGGAGAGTGTTAACACAGCGGGGACATAATACAGCGCAACAGAGAGTGAGAACACAGCGGGGACATAATACAGCACAGGGAGAGTGAGAACACAGCGGGGACATAATACAGCGCAAGAGAGAGTGAGAACACAGCGGGGACATAATACAGCACAGGGAGAGTGAGAACACAGCGGGGACATAATACAGCGCAAGAGAGAGTGAGAACACAGCGGGGACATAATACAGCACAGGAGAGAGTGAGTGTTCATTAGAGAGTGGCAGGAGAGAGTGAGAACACAGCGGGGACATAATACAGCACAGAGAGAGTGAGAACACAGCGGGGACATAATACAGCACAGGAGAGAGTGAGAACACGGTGGAGGTGTAATACAGCACAGGAGAGAGTGAGAACACGGTGGAGGTGTAATACAGCACAGGAGAGAGTGAGAACACAGCGGGGACATAATACAGCGCAGGAGAGAGGGAGAACACAGCGGGGACATAATACAGCGTAGGAGAGAGTGATAACACAGCGGGGACATAATACAGCACAGAGGGAGTGAGAACACAGCGGGGACATAATACAGCACAGAGGGAGTGAGAACACAGCGGGGACATAATACAGCACAGAGGGAGTGAGAACACAGCAGGGACATAATACAGCGCAGGAGGGAGTGAGAACACAGCGGGGACATAATACAGCGCAGGAGGGAGTGAGAACACAGTGGGGACATAATACAGCGCAGGAGGGAGTGAGAACACAGCGGGGACATAATACAGCGCAGGAGAGACTGAGAGTTCACTAGAGAGTGGCAGGAAAGAGTGAGAACACAGCGGGGACATAATACAGCACAGAGGGAGTGAGAACACAGCGGGGACATAATACAGCGCAGGAGGGAGTGAGAACACAGTGGGGACATAATACAGCGCAGGAGGGAGTGAGAACACAGCGGGGACATAATACAGCGCAGGAGGGAGTGAGAACACAGCGGGGACATAATACAGCGCAGGAGAGACTGAGAGTTCACTAGAGAGTGGCAGGAAAGAGTGAGAACACAGCGGGGACATAATACAGCACAGAGGGAGTGAGAACACAGCGGGGAACATAATACAGCACAGGAGAGAGTGAGAACACAGCGGGGACATAATACAGCACAGGGAGAGTGAGAACACAGCGGGGACATAATACAGCACAGGAGAGAGTGAGAACACAGTGGGGACATAATACAGCACAGGAGAGAGTGAGAACACAGCGGGGACATAATACAGCACAGGAGAGAGTGAGAACACAGCGGGGACATAATACAGCGCAGGAGAGAGTGAGAACACAGCGGGGACATAATACAGCGCAGAGGGAGTGAGAACACAGCGGGGACATAATACAGCACAGGGAGAGAGTGAGAACACAGCGGGGACATAATACAGTGCAGGAGAGAGTGAGAGTTCACTAGGGAGTGGCAGGAGAGAGTGAGAACACAGCGGGGACATAATACAGCACAGGAGAGAGTGAGAACACAGCGGGGACATAATACAGCACAGGAGAGAGTGAGAACACAGCGGGGACATAATACAGCACAGGGAGAGTGAGAACACAGCGGGGACATAATACAGCGCAGGGAGAGAGTGAGAACACAGCGGTGACATAATACAGCACAGGGAGAGTGAGAACACAGCGGGGACATAATACAGCGCAGGGAGAGAGTGAGAACACAGCGGGGACATAATACAGCACAGGAGAGAGTGAGAACACAGCGGGGACATAATACAGCACAGGAGAGAGTGAGAACACAGCAGGGACATAATACAGCGCAGGAGAGAGTGAGAACACAGCGGGGACATAATACAGCGCAGAGGGAGTGAGAACACAGCGGGGACATAATACATCACAGGGAGAGAGTGAGAACACAGCGGGGACATAATACAGTGCAGAGGGAGTGAGAGTTCACTAGGGAGTGGCAGGAGAGAGTGAGAACACAGCGGGGACATAATACAGTGCAGGAGAGAGTGAGAGTTCACTAGGGAGTGGCAGGAGAGAGTGAGAACACAGCGGGGACATAATACAGCACAGGAGAGAGTGAGAACACAGCGGGGACATAATACAGCACAGGGAGAGTGAGAACACAGCGGGGACATAATACAGCACAGAGAGAGTGAGAACACAGCGGGGATATAATACAGCACAGGGAGAGTGAGAACACAGCGGGGACATAATACAGCGCAGGGAGAGAGTGAGAACACAGCGGGGAAATAATACAGCGCAGGGAGAGAGTGAGAACACAGCGGGGACATAATACAGCACAGGAGGGAGTGAGAACACAGCGGGGACATAATACAGCACAGGGAGAGTGAGAACACAGCGGGGACATAATACAGCACAGGGAGAGAGTGAGAACACAGCGGGGACATAATACAGCACAGGAGAGAGTGAGAACACAGCGGGGACATAATACAGCACAGAGGGAGTGAGAACACAGCGGGGACATAATACAGCGCAGGAGGGAGTGAGAACACAGCGGGGACATAATACAGCGCAGGAGGGAGTGAGAACACAGCGGGGACATAATACAGCGCAGGAGGGAGTGAGAACACAGCGGGGACATAATACAGCGCAGGAGAGACTGAGAGTTCACTAGAGAGTGGCAGGAAAGAGTGAGAACACAGCGGGGACATAATACAGCACAGAGGGAGTGAGAACACAGCGGGGACATAATACAGCACAGGAGAGAGTGAGAACACAGCGGGGACATAATACAGCACAGGGAGAGTGAGAACACAGCGGGGACATAATACAGCACAGGAGTGAGTGAGAACACAGCGGGGACATAATACAGCACAGGAGAGAGTGAGAACACAGCGGGGACATAATACAGCACAGGAGAGAGTGAGAACACAGCGGGGACATAATACAGCACAGGAGAGAGTGAGAACACAGCGGGGACATAATACAGCGCAGGAGAGAGTGAGAACACAGCGGGGACATAATACAGCGCAGAGGGAGTGAGAACACAGCGGGGACATAATACAGCACAGGGAGAGAGTGAGAACACAGCGGGGACATAATACAGTGCAGGAGAGAGTGAGAGTTCACTAGGGAGTGGCAGGAGAGAGTGAGAACACAGCGGGGACATAATACAGCACAGGAGAGAGTGAGAACACAGCGGGGACATAATACAGCACAGGAGAGAGTGAGAACACAGCGGGGACATAATACAGCACAGGGAGAGTGAGAACACAGCGGGGACATAATACAGCGCAGGGAGAGAGTGAGAACACAGCGGTGACATAATACAGCACAGGGAGAGTGAGAACACAGCGGGGACATAATACAGCGCAGGGAGAGAGTGAGAACACAGCGGGGACATAATATAGCACAGGAGAGAGTGAGAACACAGCGGGGACATAATACAGCACAGGAGAGAGTGAGAACACAGCAGGGACATAATACAGCGCAGGAGAGAGTGAGAACACAGCGGGGACATAATACAGCGCAGAGGGAGTGAGAACACAGCGGGGACATAATACATCACAAGGAGAGAGTGAGAACACAGCGGGGACATAATACAGTGCAGAGGGAGTGAGAGTTCACTAGGGAGTGGCAGGAGAGAGTGAGAACACAGCGGGGACATAATACAGTGCAGGAGAGAGTGAGAGTTCACTAGGGAGTGGCAGGAGAGAGTGAGAACACAGCGGGGACATAATACAGCACAGGAGAGAGTGAGAACACAGCGGGGACATAATACAGCACAGGGAGAGTGAGAACACAGCGGGGACATAATACAGCACAGAGAGAGTGAGAACACAGCGGGGATATAATACAGCACAGGGAGAGTGAGAACACAGCGGGGACATAATACAGCGCAGGGAGAGAGTGAGAACACAGCGGGGACATAATACAGCGCAGGGAGAGAGTGAGAACACAGCGGGGACATAATACAGCACAGGAGGGAGTGAGAACACAGCGGGGACATAATACAGCACAGGGAGAGTGAGAACACAGCGGGGACATAATACAACACAGGGAGAGAGTGAGAACACAGCGGGGACATAATACAGCACAGGAGAGAGTGAGAACACAGCGGGGACATAATACAGCACAGGAGAGAGTGAGAACACAGCGGGGACATAATACAGCGCAGGAGAGAGTGAGAACACAGCGGGGACATAATACAGCGCAGAGGGAGTGAGAACACAGCGGGGACATAATACAGCACAGGGAGAGAGTGAGAACACAGCGGGGACATAATACAGTGCAGGAGAGAGTGAGAGTTCACTAGGGAGTGGCAGGAGAGAGTGAGAACACAGCGGGGACATAATACAGCACAGGAGAGAGTGAGAACACAGCGGGGACATAATACAGCACAGGAGAGAGTGAGAACACAGCGGGGACATAATACAGCACAGGGAGAGTGAGAACACAGCGGGCACATAATACAGCGCAGGGAGAGAGTGAGAACACAGCGGTGACATAATACAGCACAGGGAGAGTGAGAACACAGCGGGGACATAATACAGCGCAGGGAGAGAGTGAGAACACAGCGGGGACATAATACAGCACAGGAGAGAGTGAGAACACAGCGGGGACATAATACAGCACAGGAGAGAGTGAGAACACAGCGGGGACATAATACAGCGCAGGAGAGAGTGAGAACACAGCGGGGACATAATACAGCGCAGAGGGAGTGAGAACACAGCGGGGACATAATACAGCACAGGGAGAGAGTGAGAACACAGCGGGGACATAATACAGTGCAGAGGGAGTGAGGGTTCACCAGGGAGTGGCAGGAGAGAGTGAGAACACAGCGGGGACATAATACAGTGCAGGAGAGAGTGAGAGTTCACTAGGGAGTGGCAGGAGAGAGTGAGAACACAGCGGGGACATAATACAGCACAGGAGAGAGTAAGAACACAGCGGGGACATAATACAGCACAGGGAGAGTGAGAACACAGCGGGGACATAATACAGCACAGAGAGAGTGAGAACACAGCGGGGATATAATACAGCACAGGGAGAGTGAGAACACAGCGGGGACATAATACAGCGCAGGGAGAGAGTGAGAACACAGCGGGGACATAATACAGCGCAGGGAGAGAGTGAGAACACAGCGGGGACATAATACAGCACAGGAGGGAGTGAGAACACAGCGGGGACATAATACAGCACAGGGAGAGTGAGAACACAGCGGGGACATAATACAGCACAGGGAGAGAGTGAGAACACAGCGGGGACATAATACAGCGCAGGGAGAGAGTGAGAACACAGCGGGGAGATAATACAGCACAGGAGAGAGTGAGAACACAGTGGGGACATAATACAGCGCAGGAGAGAGTGAGAACACAGCGGGGACATAATACAGCGCAGGAGAGACTGAGAACACAGCGGGGACATAATACAGCACAGGAGAGACTGAGAGTTCACTACAGAGTGGCAGGAAAGAGTGAGAACACAGCGGGGACATAATACAGCACAGGGAGAGAGTGAGAACACAGCGGGGACATAATACAGCACAGAGAGAGTGAGAACACAGCGGGGACATAATACAGCGCAGGAGGGAGTGACAACACAGCGGGGACATAATACAGCGCAGGAGAGAGTGAGAACACAGTGGGGACATAATACAGTGCAGGAGGGAGTGAGAACACAGCGGGGACATAATACAGCGCAGGAGGGAGTGAGAACTCAGCAGGGACATAATACAGCGCAGGAGAGAGTGAGAACACAGCGGGGACATAATACAGCACAGGGAGAGTGAGAACACAGCGGGGACATAATACAGCGCAAGAGAGAGTGAGAACACAGCGGGGACATAATACATCACAGGGAGAGTGAGAACACAGCGGGGACATAATACAGCGCAAGAGAGAGTGAGAACACAGCGGGGACATAATACAGCACAGGGAGAGTGAGAACACAGCGGGGAGATAATACAGCGCAAGAGAGAGTGAGAACACAGCGGGGACATAATACAGCACAGGGAGAGTGAGAACACAGCGGGGACATCATACAGCGCAAGAGAGAGTGGGAACACAGCGGGGACATAATACAGCACAGGAGAGAGTGAGAGTTCATTAGAGAGTGGCAGGAGAGAGTGAGAACACAGCGGGGACATAATACAGCACAGCGAGAGTGAGAACACAGCGGGGACATAACACAGCACAGGAGAGAGTGAGAACACGGTGGAGGTGTAATACAGCACAGGAGAGAGTGAGAACACAGCGGGGACATAATACAGCACAGGGAGAGTGAGAACACAGCGGGGACATAATACAGCGCAGGCAGAGAGTGAGAACACAGCGGGGACATAATACAGCACAGGGAGAGTGAGAACACAGCGGGGACATAATACAGCGCAGGGAGAGAGTGAGAACACAGCGGGGACATAATACAGCGCAGGGAGAGAGTGAGAACACAGCGGGGACATAATACAGCACAGGAGGGAGTGAGAACACAGCGGGGACATAATACAGCGCAGGAGAGAGTGAGAACACAGCGGGGACATAATACAGCGCAGGAGAGACTGAGAACACAGCGGGGACATAATACAGCACAGGAGAGACTGAGAGTTCACTAGAGAGTGGCAGGAAAGAGTGAGAACACAGCGGGGACATAATACAGCACAGGGAGAGAGTGAGAACACAGCGGGGACATAATACAGCACAGAGAGAGTGAGAACACAGCGGGGACATAATACAGCGCAGGAGGGAGTGAGAACACAGCAGGGACATAATACAGCGCAGGAGAGAGTGAGAACACTGCGGGGACATAATACAGCGCAGGAGGGAGTGAGAACACAGCGGGGACATAATACAGCGCAGGAGGGAGTGAGAACACAGCAGGGACATAATACAGCACAGGAGAGAGTGAGAACACAGCGGGGACATAATACAGCGCAGGAGAGAGTGAGAACACAGCGGGGACATAATACAGCACAGGGAGAGTGAGAACACAGCGGGGACATAATACAGCACAGGAGAGAGTGAGAACACAGCGGGGACATAATACAGCACAGAGGGAGTGAGAACACAGCGGGGACATAATACAGCACAGGAGAGAGTGAGAACACAGCGGGGACATAATACAGCACAGAGGGAGTGAGAACACAGCGGGGACATAATACAGCGCAGGGAGAGAGTGAGAACACAGCGGGGACATAATACAGCACAGGGAGAGAGTGAGAACACAGCGGGGACATAATACAGCGCAGGAGAGAGTGAGAACACAGCGGGGACATAATACAGCGCAGGAGAGAGTGAGAACACAGCGGGGACATAATACAGCACAGGGAGAGTGAGAACACAGCGGGGACATAATACAGCGCAGGAGGGAGTGAGAACACAGCGGGGACATAATACAGCACAGAGAGAGTGAGAACACAGCGGGGACATAATACAGCACAGAGAGAGTGAGAACACAGCGGGGACATAATACAGCGCAGGAGAGAGTGAGAACACAGCGGGGACATAATACAGCACAGAGGGAGTGAGAACACAGCGGGGACATAATACAGCGCAGGAGAGAGTGAGTTCACAGCGGGGACATAATACAGCACAGAGAGAGTGAGAACACAGCGGGGACATAATACAGCACAGAGAGAGTGAGAACACAGCGGGGACATAATACAGCACAGAGAGAGTGAGAACACAGCGGGGACATAATACAGCACAGGGAGAGTGAGAACACAGCGGGGACATAATACAGCGCAGGGAGAGAGTGAGAACACAGCGGTGACATAATACAGCACAGGGAGAGTGAGAACACAGCGGGGACATAATACAGCGCAGGGAGAGAGTGAGAACACAGCGGGGACATAATACAGCACAGGAGAGAGTGAGAACACAGCGGGGACATAATACAGCACAGGAGAGAGTGAGAACACAGCAGGGACATAATACAGCGCAGGAGAGAGTGAGAACACAGCGGGGACATAATACAGCGCAGAGGGAGTGAGAACACAGCGGGGACATAATACATCACAGGGAGAGAGTGAGAACACAGCGGGGACATAATACAGTGCAGAGGGAGTGAGAGTTCACTAGGGAGTGGCAGGAGAGAGTGAGAACACAGCGGGGACATAATACAGTGCAGGAGAGAGTGAGAGTTCACTAGGGAGTGGCAGGAGAGAGGGAGAACACAGCGGGGACATAATACAGCACAGGAGAGAGTGAGAACACAGCGGGGACATAATACAGCACAGGGAGAGTGAGAACACAGCGGGGACATAATACAGCACAGAGAGAGTGAGAACACAGCGGGGATATAATACAGCACAGGGAGAGTGAGAACACAGCGGGGACATAATACAGCGCAGGGAGAGAGTGAGAACACAGCGGGGAAATAATACAGCGCAGGGAGAGAGTGAGAACACAGCGGGGACATAATACAGCACAGGAGGGAGTGAGAACACAGCGGGGACATAATACAGCACAGGGAGAGTGAGAACACAGCGGGGACATAATACAGCACAGGGAGAGAGTGAGAACACAGCGGGGACATAATACAGCACAGGAGAGAGTGAGAACACAGCGGGGACATAATACAGCACAGAGGGAGTGAGAACACAGCGGGGACATAATACAGCGCAGGAGGGAGTGAGAACACAGCGGGGACATAATACAGCGCAGGAGGGAGTGAGAACACAGCGGGGACATAATACAGCGCAGGAGGGAGTGAAAACACAGCGGGGACATAATACAGCGCAGGAGAGACTGAGAGTTCACTAGAGAGTGGCAGGAAAGAGTGAGAACACAGCGGGGACATAATACAGCACAGAGGGAGTGAGAACACAGCGGGGACATAATACAGCACAGGAGAGAGTGAGAACACAGCGGGGACATAATACAGCACAGGGAGAGTGAGAACACAGCGGGGACATAATACAGCACAGGAGTGAGTGAGAACACAGCGGGGACATAATACAGCACAGGAGAGAGTGAGAACACAGCGGGGACATAATACAGCACAGGAGAGAGTGAGAACACAGCGGGGACATAATACAGCACAGGAGAGAGTGAGAACACAGCGGGGACATAATACAGCGCAGGAGAGAGTGAGAACACAGCGGGGACATAATACAGCGCAGAGGGAGTGAGAACACAGCGGGGACATAATACAGCACAGGGAGAGAGTGAGAACACAGCGGGGACATAATACAGTGCAGGAGAGAGTGAGAGTTCACTAGGGAGTGGCAGGAGAGAGTGAGAACACAGCGGGGACATAATACAGCACAGGAGAGAGTGAGAACACAGCGGGGACATAATACAGCACAGGAGAGAGTGAGAACACAGCGGGGACATAATACAGCACAGGGAGAGTGAGAACACAGCGGGGACATAATACAGCGCAGGGAGAGAGTGAGAACACAGCGGTGACATAATACAGCACAGGGAGAGTGAGAACACAGCGGGGACATAATACAGCGCAGGGAGAGAGTGAGAACACAGCGGGGACATAATACAGCACAGGAGAGAGTGAGAACACAGCGGGGACATAATACAGCACAGGAGAGAGTGAGAACACAGCAGGGACATAATACAGCGCAGGAGAGAGTGAGAACACAGCGGGGACATAATACAGCGCAGAGGGAGTGAGAACACAGCGGGGACATAATACATCACAAGGAGAGAGTGAGAACACAGCGGGGACATAATACAGTGCAGAGGGAGTGAGAGTTCACTAGGGAGTGGCAGGAGAGAGTGAGAACACAGCGGGGACATAATACAGTGCAGGAGAGAGTGAGAGTTCACTAGGGAGTGGCAGGAGAGAGTGAGAACACAGCGGGGACATAATACAGCACAGGAGAGAGTGAGAACACAGCGGGGACATAATACAGCACAGGGAGAGTGAGAACACAGCGGGGACATAATACAGCACAGAGAGAGTGAGAACACAGCGGGGATATAATACAGCACAGGGAGAGTGAGAACACAGCGGGGACATAATACAGCGCAGGGAGAGAGTGAGAACACAGCGGGGACATAATACAGCGCAGGGAGAGAGTGAGAACACAGCGGGGACATAATACAGCACAGGAGGGAGTGAGAACACAGCGGGGACATAATACAGCACAGGGAGAGTGAGAACACAGCGGGGACATAATACAACACAGGGAGAGAGTGAGAACACAGCGGGGACATAATACAGCACAGGAGAGAGTGAGAACACAGCGGGGACATAATACAGCACAGGAGAGAGTGAGAACACAGCGGGGACATAATACAGCGCAGGAGAGAGTGAGAACACAGCGGGGACATAATACAGCGCAGAGGGAGTGAGAACACAGCGGGGACATAATACAGCACAGGGAGAGAGTGAGAACACAGCGGGGACATAATACAGTGCAGGAGAGAGTGAGAGTTCACTAGGGAGTGGCAGGAGAGAGTGAGAACACAGCGGGGACATAATACAGCACAGGAGAGAGTGAGAACACAGCGGGGACATAATACAGCACAGGAGAGAGTGAGAACACAGCGGGGACATAATACAGCACAGGGAGAGTGAGAACACAGCGGGCACATAATACAGCGCAGGGAGAGAGTGAGAACACAGCGGTGACATAATACAGCACAGGGAGAGTGAGAACACAGCGGGGACATAATACAGCGCAGGGAGAGAGTGAGAACACAGCGGGGACATAATACAGCACAGGAGAGAGTGAGAACACAGCGGGGACATAATACAGCACAGGAGAGAGTGAGAACACAGCGGGGACATAATACAGCGCAGGAGAGAGTGAGAACACAGCGGGGACATAATACAGCGCAGAGGGAGTGAGAACACAGCGGGGACATAATACAGCACAGGGAGAGAGTGAGAACACAGCGGGGACATAATACAGTGCAGAGGGAGTGAGGGTTCACCAGGGAGTGGCAGGAGAGAGTGAGAACACAGCGGGGACATAATACAGTGCAGGAGAGAGTGAGAGTTCACTAGGGAGTGGCAGGAGAGAGTGAGAACACAGCGGGGACATAATACAGCACAGGAGAGAGTAAGAACACAGCGGGGACATAATACAGCACAGGGAGAGTGAGAACACAGCGGGGACATAATACAGCACAGAGAGAGTGAGAACACAGCGGGGATATAATACAGCACAGGGAGAGTGAGAACACAGCGGGGACATAATACAGCGCAGGGAGAGAGTGAGAACACAGCGGGGACATAATACAGCGCAGGGAGAGAGTGAGAACACAGCGGGGACATAATACAGCACAGGAGGGAGTGAGAACACAGCGGGGACATAATACAGCACAGGGAGAGTGAGAACACAGCGGGGACATAATACAGCACAGGGAGAGAGTGAGAACACAGCGGGGACATAATACAGCGCAGGGAGAGAGTGAGAACACAGCGGGGAGATAATACAGCACAGGAGAGAGTGAGAACACAGTGGGGACATAATACAGCGCAGGAGAGAGTGAGAACACAGCGGGGACATAATACAGCGCAGGAGAGACTGAGAACACAGCGGGGACATAATACAGCACAGGAGAGACTGAGAGTTCACTACAGAGTGGCAGGAAAGAGTGAGAACACAGCGGGGACATAATACAGCACAGGGAGAGAGTGAGAACACAGCGGGGACATAATACAGCACAGAGAGAGTGAGAACACAGCGGGGACATAATACAGCGCAGGAGGGAGTGAGAACACAGCGGGGACATAATACAGCGCAGGAGAGAGTGAGAACACAGTGGGGACATAATACAGTGCAGGAGGGAGTGAGAACACAGCGGGGACATAATACAGCGCAGGAGGGAGTGAGAACTCAGCAGGGACATAATACAGCGCAGGAGAGAGTGAGAACACAGCGGGGACATAATACAGCACAGGGAGAGTGAGAACACAGCGGGGACATAATACAGCGCAAGAGAGAGTGAGAACACAGCGGGGACATAATACATCACAGGGAGAGTGAGAACACAGCGGGGACATAATACAGCGCAAGAGAGAGTGAGAACACAGCGGGGACATAATACAGCACAGGGAGAGTGAGAACACAGCGGGGAGATAATACAGCGCAACAGAGAGTGAGAACACAGCGGGGACATAATACAGCACAGGGAGAGTGAGAACACAGCGGGGACATCATACAGCGCAAGAGAGAGTGGGAACACAGCGGGGACATAATACAGCACAGGAGAGAGTGAGAGTTCATTAGAGAGTGGCAGGAGAGAGTGAGAACACAGCGGGGACATAATACAGCACAGCGAGAGTGAGAACACAGCGGGGACATAACACAGCACAGGAGAGAGTGAGAACACGGTGGAGGTGTAATACAGCACAGGAGAGAGTGAGAACACAGCGGGGACATAATACAGCACAGGGAGAGTGAGAACACAGCGGGGACATAATACAGCGCAGGCAGAGAGTGAGAACACAGCGGGGACATAATACAGCACAGGGAGAGTGAGAACACAGCGGGGACATAATACAGCGCAGGGAGAGAGTGAGAACACAGCGGGGACATAATACAGCGCAGGGAGAGAGTGAGAACACAGCGGGGACATAATACAGCACAGGAGGGAGTGAGAACACAGCGGGGACATAATACAGCGCAGGAGAGAGTGAGAACACAGCGGGGACATAATACAGCGCAGGAGAGACTGAGAACACAGCGGGGACATAATACAGCACAGGAGAGACTGAGAGTTCACTAGAGAGTGGCAGGAAAGAGTGAGAACACAGCGGGGACATAATACAGCACAGGGAGAGAGTGAGAACACAGCGGGGACATAATACAGCACAGAGAGAGTGAGAACACAGCGGGGACATAATACAGCGCAGGAGGGAGTGAGAACACAGCAGGGACATAATACAGCGCAGGAGAGAGTGAGAACACTGCGGGGACATAATACAGCGCAGGAGGGAGTGAGAACACAGCGGGGACATAATACAGCGCAGGAGGGAGTGAGAACACAGCAGGGAAATAATACAGCACAGGAGAGAGTGAGAACACAGCGGGGACATAATACAGCGCAGGAGAGAGTGAGAACACAGCGGGGACATAATACAGCACAGGGAGAGTGAGAACACAGCGGGGACATAATACAGCACAGGAGAGAGTGAGAACACAGCGGGGACATAATACAGCACAGAGGGAGTGAGAACACAGCGGGGACATAATACAGCACAGGAGAGAGTGAGAACACAGCGGGGACATAATACAGCACAGAGGGAGTGAGAACACAGCGGGGACATAATACAGCGCAGGGAGAGAGTGAGAACACAGCGGGGACATAATACAGCACAGGGAGAGAGTGAGAACACAGCGGGGACATAATACAGCGCAGGAGAGAGTGAGAACACAGCGGGGACATAATACAGCGCAGGAGAGAGTGAGAACACAGCGGGGACATAATACAGCACAGGGAGAGTGAGAACACAGCGGGGACATAATACAGCGCAGGAGGGAGTGAGAACACAGCGGGGACATAATACAGCACAGAGAGAGTGAGAACACAGCGGGGACATAATACAGCACAGAGAGAGTGAGAACACAGCGGGGACATAATACAGCGCAGGAGAGAGTGAGAACACAGCGGGGACATAATACAGCACAGAGGGAGTGAGAACACAGCGGGGACATAATACAGCGCAGGAGAGAGTGAGAGTTCACTAGGGAGTGGCAGGAGAGAGTGAGAACACAGCGGGGACATAATACAGCACAGGAGAGAGTGAGAACACAGCGGGGACATAATACAGCACAGGAGAGAGTGAGAACACAGCGGGGACATAATACAGCACAGGGAGAGTGAGAACACAGCGGGCACATAATACAGCGCAGGGAGAGAGTGAGAACACAGCGGTGACATAATACAGCACAGGGAGAGTGAGAACACAGCGGGGACATAATACAGCGCAGGGAGAGAGTGAGAACACAGCGGGGACATAATACAGCACAGGAGAGAGTGAGAACACAGCGGGGACATAATACAGCACAGGAGAGAGTGAGAACACAGCGGGGACATAATACAGCGCAGGAGAGAGTGAGAACACAGCGGGGACATAATACAGCGCAGAGGGAGTGAGAACACAGCGGGGACATAATACAGCACAGGGAGAGAGTGAGAACACAGCGGGGACATAATACAGTGCAGAGGGAGTGAGGGTTCACCAGGGAGTGGCAGGAGAGAGTGAGAACACAGCGGGGACATAATACAGTGCAGGAGAGAGTGAGAGTTCACTAGGGAGTGGCAGGAGAGAGTGAGAACACAGCGGGGACATAATACAGCACAGGAGAGAGTAAGAACACAGCGGGGACATAATACAGCACAGGGAGAGTGAGAACACAGCGGGGACATAATACAGCACAGAGAGAGTGAGAACACAGCGGGGATATAATACAGCACAGGGAGAGTGAGAACACAGCGGGGACATAATACAGCGCAGGGAGAGAGTGAGAACACAGCGGGGACATAATACAGCGCAGGGAGAGAGTGAGAACACAGCGGGGACATAATACAGCACAGGAGGGAGTGAGAACACAGCGGGGACATAATACAGCACAGGGAGAGTGAGAACACAGCGGGGACATAATACAGCACAGGGAGAGAGTGAGAACACAGCGGGGACATAATACAGCGCAGGGAGAGAGTGAGAACACAGCGGGGAGATAATACAGCACAGGAGAGAGTGAGAACACAGTGGGGACATAATACAGCGCAGGAGAGAGTGAGAACACAGCGGGGACATAATACAGCGCAGGAGAGACTGAGAACACAGCGGGGACATAATACAGCACAGGAGAGACTGAGAGTTCACTACAGAGTGGCAGGAAAGAGTGAGAACACAGCGGGGACATAATACAGCACAGGGAGAGAGTGAGAACACAGCGGGGACATAATACAGCACAGAGAGAGTGAGAACACAGCGGGGACATAATACAGCGCAGGAGGGAGTGAGAACACAGCGGGGACATAATACAGCGCAGGAGAGAGTGAGAACACAGTGGGGACATAATACAGTGCAGGAGGGAGTGAGAACACAGCGGGGACATAATACAGCGCAGGAGGGAGTGAGAACTCAGCAGGGACATAATACAGCGCAGGAGAGAGTGAGAACACAGCGGGGACATAATACAGCACAGGGAGAGTGAGAACACAGCGGGGACATAATACAGCGCAAGAGAGAGTGAGAACACAGCGGGGACATAATACATCACAGGGAGAGTGAGAACACAGCGGGGACATAATACAGCGCAAGAGAGAGTGAGAACACAGCGGGGACATAATACAGCACAGGGAGAGTGAGAACACAGCGGGGAGATAATACAGCGCAACAGAGAGTGAGAACACAGCGGGGACATAATACAGCACAGGGAGAGTGAGAACACAGCGGGGACATCATACAGCGCAAGAGAGAGTGGGAACACAGCGGGGACATAATACAGCACAGGAGAGAGTGAGAGTTCATTAGAGAGTGGCAGGAGAGAGTGAGAACACAGCGGGGACATAATACAGCACAGCGAGAGTGAGAACACAGCGGGGACATAACACAGCACAGGAGAGAGTGAGAACACGGTGGAGGTGTAATACAGCACAGGAGAGAGTGAGAACACAGCGGGGACATAATACAGCACAGGGAGAGTGAGAACACAGCGGGGACATAATACAGCGCAGGCAGAGAGTGAGAACACAGCGGGGACATAATACAGCACAGGGAGAGTGAGAACACAGCGGGGACATAATACAGCGCAGGGAGAGAGTGAGAACACAGCGGGGACATAATACAGCGCAGGGAGAGAGTGAGAACACAGCGGGGACATAATACAGCACAGGAGGGAGTGAGAACACAGCGGGGACATAATACAGCGCAGGAGAGAGTGAGAACACAGCGGGGACATAATACAGCGCAGGAGAGACTGAGAACACAGCGGGGACATAATACAGCACAGGAGAGACTGAGAGTTCACTAGAGAGTGGCAGGAAAGAGTGAGAACACAGCGGGGACATAATACAGCACAGGGAGAGAGTGAGAACACAGCGGGGACATAATACAGCACAGAGAGAGTGAGAACACAGCGGGGACATAATACAGCGCAGGAGGGAGTGAGAACACAGCAGGGACATAATACAGCGCAGGAGAGAGTGAGAACACTGCGGGGACATAATACAGCGCAGGAGGGAGTGAGAACACAGCGGGGACATAATACAGCGCAGGAGGGAGTGAGAACACAGCAGGGAAATAATACAGCACAGGAGAGAGTGAGAACACAGCGGGGACATAATACAGCGCAGGAGAGAGTGAGAACACAGCGGGGACATAATACAGCACAGGGAGAGTGAGAACACAGCGGGGACATAATACAGCACAGGAGAGAGTGAGAACACAGCGGGGACATAATACAGCACAGAGGGAGTGAGAACACAGCGGGGACATAATACAGCACAGGAGAGAGTGAGAACACAGCGGGGACATAATACAGCACAGAGGGAGTGAGAACACAGCGGGGACATAATACAGCGCAGGGAGAGAGTGAGAACACAGCGGGGACATAATACAGCACAGGGAGAGAGTGAGAACACAGCGGGGACATAATACAGCGCAGGAGAGAGTGAGAACACAGCGGGGACATAATACAGCGCAGGAGAGAGTGAGAACACAGCGGGGACATAATACAGCACAGGGAGAGTGAGAACACAGCGGGGACATAATACAGCGCAGGAGGGAGTGAGAACACAGCGGGGACATAATACAGCACAGAGAGAGTGAGAACACAGCGGGGACATAATACAGCACAGAGAGAGTGAGAACACAGCGGGGACATAATACAGCGCAGGAGAGAGTGAGAACACAGCGGGGACATAATACAGCACAGAGGGAGTGAGAACACAGCGGGGACATAATACAGCGCAGGAGAGAGTGAGTTCACAGCGGGGACATAATACAGCACAGAGAGAGTGAGAACACAGCGGGGACATAATACAGCACAGAGAGAGTGAGAACACAGCGGGGACATAATACAGCACAGAGAGAGTGAGAACACAGCGGGGACATAATACAGCACAGGGAGAGTGAGAACACAGCGGGGACATAATACAGCACAGAGAAAGTGAGAACACAGCGGGGACATAATACAGCACAGGGAGAGTGAGAACACAGCGGGTACATAATACAGCACAGAGAGAGTGAGAACACAGCGGGGACATAATACAGCACAGGGAGAGTGAGAACACAGCGGGGACATAATACAGCGCAGAGAGAGAGTGAGAACACAGCGGGGACATAATACAGCACAGAGAGAGTGAGAACACAGCGGGGACATAATACAGCACAGAGAGAGTGAGAACACAGCGGGGACATAATACAGCGCAGGAGAGAGTGAGAACACAGCGGGGACATAATACAGCACAGGGAGAGAGTGAGAACACAGCGGGGACATAATACAGCACAGGAGAGAGTGAGAACACAGCGGGGACATAATACAGCACAGGGAGAGAGTGAGAACACAGCGGGGACATAATACAGCACAGGGAGAGAGTGAGAACACAGCGGGGACATAATACAGCACAGGAGAGAGTGAGAACACAGCGGGGACATAATACAGCACAGGAGAGAGTGAGAACACAGCGGGGACATAATACAGCACAGGAGAGAGTGAGAACACAGCGGGGACATAATACAGCACAGGAGAGAATGAGAACACAGCGGGGACATAATACAGCACAGGGAGAGAGTGAGAACACAGCGGGGACATAATACAGTGCAGGAGGGAGTGAGAACACAGCGGGGACATAATACAGCACAGGAGAGAGTGAGAACACAGCGGACACATAATACAGCACAGGGAGAGAGTGAGAACACAGCGGGGACATAATACAGCACAGAGAGAGTGAGAACACAGCGGGGACATAATACAGCGCAGGAGGGAGTGAGAACACAGCGGGGACATAATACAGCGCAGGAGAGAGTGAGAACACAGCGGGGACATAATACAGCGCAGGAGGGAGTGAGAACACAGCGGGGACATAATACAGCACAGGAGAGAGTGAGAACACAGCGGGGACATAATACAGCACAGGGAGAGTGAGAACACAGCGGGGACATAATACAGCGCAAGAGAGAGTGAGAACACAGCGGGGACATAATACAGCACAGGGAGAGTGAGAACACAGCGGGGACATAATACAGCGCAAGAGAGAGTGAGAACACAGCGGGGACATAATATAGCACAGGAGAGAGTGAGTGTTCATTAGAGAGTGGCAGGAGAGAGTGAGAACACAGCGGGGACATAATACAGCACAGAGAGAGTGAGAACACAGCGGGGACATAATACAGCACAGGAGAGAGTGAGAACACGGTGGAGGTGTAATACAGCACAGGAGAGAGTGAGAACACGGTGGAGGTGTAATACAGCACAGGAGAGAGTGAGAACACAGCGGGGACATAATACAGCGCAGGAGAGAGGGAGAACACAGCGGGGACATAATACAGCGTAGGAGAGAGTGAGAACACAGCGGGGACATAATACAGCACAGAGGGAGTGAGAACACAGCGGGGACATAATACAGCGCAGGAGGGAGTGAGAATACAGCAGGGACATAATACAGTGCAGGAGGGAGTGAGAACACAGCGGGGACATAATACAGCGCAGGAGAGACTGAGAGTTCACTAGAGAGTGGCAGGAAAGAGTGAGAACACAGAGGGGACTTAATACAGCGCAGGAGAGAGTGAGAACACAGCGGGGACATAATACAGCACAGGGAGAGTGAGAACACAGCGGGGACATAATACAGCACAGGAGTGAGTGAGAACACAGCGGGGACATAATACAGCACAGGAGAGAGTGAGAACACAGCGGGGACATAATACAGCACAGGAGAGAGTGAGAACACAGCGGGGACATAATACAGCGCAGGAGAGAGTGAGAACACAGCGGGGACATAATACAGCGCAGAGGGAGTGAGAACACAGCGGGGACATAATACAGCACAGGGAGAGAGTGAGAACACAGCGGGGACATAATACAGTGCAGGAGAGAGTGAGAGTTCACTAGGGAGTGGCAGGAGAGAGTGAGAACACAGCGGGGACATAATACAGCACAGGAGAGAGTGAGAACACAGCGGGGACATAATACAGCACAGGAGAGAGTGAGAACACAGCGGGGACATAATACAGCACAGGGAGAGTGAGAACACAGCGGGGACATAATACAGCGCAGGGAGAGAGTGAGAACACAGCGGTGACATAATACAGCACAGGGAGAGTGAGAACACAGCGGGGACATAATACAGCGCAGGGAGAGAGTGAGAACACAGCGGGGACATAATACAGCACAGGAGAGAGTGAGAACACAGCGGGGACATAATACAGCACAGGAGAGAGTGAGAACACAGCGGGGACATAATACAGCGCAGGAGAGAGTGAGAACACAGCGGGGACATAATACAGCGCAGTGGGAGTGAGAACACAGCGGGGACATAATACAGCACAGGGAGAGAGTGAGAACACAGCGGGGACATAATACAGTGCAGAGGGAGTGAGAGTTCACTAGGGAGTGGCAGGAGAGAGTGAGAACACAGCGGGGACATAATACAGTGCAGGAGAGAGTGAGAGTTCACTAGGGAGTGGCAGGAGAGAGTGAGAACACAGCGGGGACATAATACAGCACAGGAGAGAGTGAGAACACAGCGGGGTCATAATAGAGCGCAGGGAGAGAGTGAGAACACAGCGGGGATATAATACAGCACAGGGAGAGTGAGAACACAGCGGGGACATATACAGCGCAGGGAGAGAGTGAGAACACAGCTTGGACATAATACAGCACAGGAGGGAGTGAGAACACAGCGGGGACATAATACAGCACAGGGAGAGTGAGAACACAGCGGGGACATAATACAGCACTGGGAGAGAGTGAGAACACAGCGGAGACATAATACAGCGCAGGGAGAGAGTGAGAACACAGCGGGGACATAATACAGCACAGGAGAGAGTGAGAACACAGCGGGGACATAATACAGCGCAGGAGAGAGTGAGAACACAGCGGGGACATAATACAGCGCAGGAGAGACTGAGAACACAGCGGGGACATAATACAGCACAGGAGAGACTGAGAGTTCACTAGAGATGGCAGGAAAGAGTGAGAACACAGCGGGGACATAATACAGCACAGAGAGAGTGAGAACACAGCGGGGACATAATACAGCGCAGGAGGGAGTGAGAACACAGCGGGGACATAATACAGCGCAGGAGAGAGTGAGAACACAGCGGGGACATAATACAGTGCAGGAGGGAGTGAGAACACAGCGGGGACATAATACAGCGCAGGAGGGAGTGAGAACACAGCAGGGACATAATACAGCACAGGAGAGAGTGAGAACACAGCGGGGACATAATACAGCGCAGGAGAGAGTGAGAACACAGCGGGGACATAATACAGCACAGGGAGAGTGAGAACACAGCGGGGACATAATACAGCGCAAGAGAGAGTGAGAACACAGCGGGGACATAATACAGCACAGGGAGAGTGAGAACACAGCGGGGACATCATACAGCGCAAGAGAGAGTGGGAACACAGCGGGGACATAATACAGCACAGGAGAGAGTGAGAGTTCATTAGAGAGTGGCAGGAGAGAGTGAGAACACAGCGGGGACATAATACAGCACAGAGAGAGTGAGAACACAGCGGGGACATAACACAGCACAGGAGAGAGTGAGAACACGGTGGAGGTGTAATACAGCACAGGAGAGAGTGAGAACACAGCGGGGACATAATACAGCACAGGGAGAATGAGAACACAGCGGGGACATAATCCAGCGCAGGCAGAGAGTGAGAACACAGCGGGGACATAATACAGCACAGGGAGAGTGAGAACACAGCGGGGACATAATACATCGCAGGGAGAGAGTGAGAACACAGCGGGGACATAATACAGCACAGGAGGGAGTGAGAACACAGCGGGGACATAATACAGCACAGGGAGAGTGAGAACACAGCGGGGACATAATACAGCGCAGGGAGAGAGTGAGAACACAGCGGGGACATAATACAGCGCAGGGAGAGAGTGAGAACACAGCGGGGACATAATACAGCGCAGGGAGAGTGTGAGAACACAGCGGGGACATAATACAGCACAGGAGAGAGTGAGAACACAGCGGGGACATAATACAGCGCAGGAGAGACTGAGAACACAGCGGGGACATAATACAGCACAGGAGAGATTGAGAGTTCACTAGAGAGTGGCAGGAAAGAGTGAGAACACAGCGGGGACATAATACAGCACAGGAGAGACTGAGAGTTCATTAGAGAGTGGCAGGAAAGAGTGAGAACACAGCGGGGACATAATACAGCGCAGGAGAGACTGAGAGTTCACTAGAGAGTGGCAGGAAAGAGTGAGAACACAGCGGGGACATAATACAGCGCAGGAGAGACTGAGAGTTCACTAGAGAGTGGCAGGGAGAGAGTGAGAACACAGCGGGGACATAATACAGCGCAGGAGAGACTGAGAGTTCACTAGAGAGTGGCAGGGAGAGAGTGAGAACACAGCGGGGACATAATACAGCGCAGGAGAGACTGAGAGTTCACTAGAGAGTGGCAGGGAAAGAGTGAGAACACAGCAGGGACATAATACAGCGCAGGAGAGACTGAGAGTTCACTAGAGAGTGGCAGGAAAGAGTGAGAACACAGCAGGGACATAATACAGCGCAGGAGAGACTGAGAGTTCACTAGAGAGTGGCAGGAAAAAGTGAGAACACAGCGGGGACATAATACAGCACAGGAGAGACTGAGAGTTAATTAGAGAGTGGCAGGAAAGAGTGAGAACACAGCGGGGACATAATACAGCACAGGGAGAGAGTGAGAGTTCATTAGAGAGTGGCAGGAAAAAGTGAGAACACAGCGGGGACATAATACAGCGCAGGAGAGACTGAGAGTTCATTCGAGAGTGGCAGGAAAGAGTGAGAACACAGCAGGGACATAATACAGCGCAGGAGAGACTGAGAGTTCATTAGAGAGTGGCAGGAAAGGAGTGAAAACACAGCGGGGACATAATACAGCACAGAGAGAGTGAGAGTTCATTAGAGAGTGGCAGGAAAAAGTGAGAACACAGCGGGGACATAATACAGCACAGGAGAGAGTGAGAGTTCACTAGAGAGTGGCAGGAAAGAGTGAGAACACAGCGGGGACATAATACAGCACAGGAGAGACTGAGAGTTCACTAGAGAGTGGCAGGAAAGAGTGAGAACACAGCGGGGACATAATACAGCACAGGAGAGAGTGAGAGTTCACTAGAGAGTGGCAGGAAAGAGTGAGAACACAGCGGGGACATAATACAGCGCAGGAGAGAGTGAGAACACAGCGGGGACATAATACAGCGCAGGAGGGAGTGAGAACACAGCGGGGACATAATACAGCACAGGAGAGAGTGAGAACACAGCGGGGACATAATACAGCACAGGGAGAGTGAGAACACAGCGGGGACATAATACAGCGCAAGAGAGAGTGAGAACACAGCGGGGACATAATACAGCACAGGGAGAGTGAGAACACAGCGGGGACATAATACAGCGCAAGAGAGAGTGAGAACACAGCGGGGACATAATATAGCACAGGAGAGAGTGAGTGTTCAATAGAGAGTGGCAGGAGAGAGTGAGAACACAGCGGGGACATAATACAGCACAGAGAGAGTGAGAACACAGCGGGGACATAATACAGCACAGGAGAGAGTGAGAACACGGTGGAGGTGTAATACAGCACAGGAGAGAGTGAGAACACGGTGGAGGTGTAATACAGCACAGGAGAGAGTGAGAACACAGCGGGGACATAATACAGCGCAGGAGAGAGGGAGAACACAGCGGGGACATAATACAGCGTAGGAGAGAGTGAGAACACAGCGGGGACATAATACAGCACAGAGGGAGTGAGAACACAGCGGGGACATAATACAGCGCAGGAGGGAGTGAGAATACAGCAGGGACATAATACAGTGCAGGAGGGAGTGAGAACACAGCGGGGACATAATACAGCGCAGGAGAGACTGAGAGTTCACTAGAGAGTGGCAGGAAAGAGTGAGAACACAGAGGGGACTTAATACAGCGCAGGAGAGAGTGAGAACACAGCGGGGACATAATACAGCACAGGGAGAGTGAGAACACAGCGGGGACATAATACAGCACAGGAGTGAGTGAGAACACAGCGGGGACATAATACAGCACAGGAGAGAGTGAGAACACAGCGGGGACATAATACAGCACAGGAGAGAGTGAGAACACAGCGGGGACATAATACAGCGCAGGAGAGAGTGAGAACACAGCGGGGACATAATACAGCGCAGAGGGAGTGAGAACACAGCGGGGACATAATACAGCACAGGGAGAGAGTGAGAACACAGCGGGGACATAATACAGTGCAGGAGAGAGTGAGAGTTCACTAGGGAGTGGCAGGAGAGAGTGAGAACACAGCGGGGACATAATACAGCACAGGAGAGAGTGAGAACACAGCGGGGACATAATACAGCACAGGAGAGAGTGAGAACACAGCGGGGACATAATACAGCACAGGGAGAGTGAGAACACAGCGGGGACATAATACAGCGCAGGGAGAGAGTGAGAACACAGCGGTGACATAATACAGCACAGGGAGAGTGAGAACACAGCGGGGACATAATACAGCGCAGGGAGAGAGTGAGAACACAGCGGGGACATAATACAGCACAGGAGAGAGTGAGAACACAGCGGGGACATAATACAGCACAGGAGAGAGTGAGAACACAGCGGGGACATAATACAGCGCAGGAGAGAGTGAGAACACAGCGGGGACATAATACAGCGCAGTGGGAGTGAGAACACAGCGGGGACATAATACAGCACAGGGAGAGAGTGAGAACACAGCGGGGACATAATACAGTGCAGAGGGAGTGAGAGTTCACTAGGGAGTGGCAGGAGAGAGTGAGAACACAGCGGGGACATAATACAGTGCAGGAGAGAGTGAGAGTTCACTAGGGAGTGGCAGGAGAGAGTGAGAACACAGCGGGGACATAATACAGCACAGGAGAGAGTGAGAACACAGCGGGGTCATAATAGAGCGCAGGGAGAGAGTGAGAACACAGCGGGGATATAATACAGCACAGGGAGAGTGAGAACACAGCGGGGACATATACAGCGCAGGGAGAGAGTGAGAACACAGCTTGGACATAATACAGCACAGGAGGGAGTGAGAACACAGCGGGGACATAATACAGCACAGGGAGAGTGAGAACACAGCGGGGACATAATACAGCACTGGGAGAGAGTGAGAACACAGCGGAGACATAATACAGCGCAGGGAGAGAGTGAGAACACAGCGGGGACATAATACAGCACAGGAGAGAGTGAGAACACAGCGGGGACATAATACAGCGCAGGAGAGAGTGAGAACACAGCGGGGACATAATACAGCGCAGGAGAGACTGAGAACACAGCGGGGACATAATACAGCACAGGAGAGACTGAGAGTTCACTAGAGATGGCAGGAAAGAGTGAGAACACAGCGGGGACATAATACAGCACAGAGAGAGTGAGAACACAGCGGGGACATAATACAGCGCAGGAGGGAGTGAGAACACAGCGGGGACATAATACAGCGCAGGAGAGAGTGAGAACACAGCGGGGACATAATACAGTGCAGGAGGGAGTGAGAACACAGCGGGGACATAATACAGCGCAGGAGGGAGTGAGAACACAGCAGGGACATAATACAGCACAGGAGAGAGTGAGAACACAGCGGGGACATAATACAGCGCAGGAGAGAGTGAGAACACAGCGGGGACATAATACAGCACAGGGAGAGTGAGAACACAGCGGGGACATAATACAGCGCAAGAGAGAGTGAGAACACAGCGGGGACATAATACAGCACAGGGAGAGTGAGAACACAGCGGGGACATCATACAGCGCAAGAGAGAGTGGGAACACAGCGGGGACATAATACAGCACAGGAGAGAGTGAGAGTTCATTAGAGAGTGGCAGGAGAGAGTGAGAACACAGCGGGGACATAATACAGCACAGAGAGAGTGAGAACACAGCGGGGACATAACACAGCACAGGAGAGAGTGAGAACACGGTGGAGGTGTAATACAGCACAGGAGAGAGTGAGAACACAGCGGGGACATAATACAGCACAGGGAGAATGAGAACACAGCGGGGACATAATCCAGCGCAGGCAGAGAGTGAGAACACAGCGGGGACATAATACAGCACAGGGAGAGTGAGAACACAGCGGGGACATAATACATCGCAGGGAGAGAGTGAGAACACAGCGGGGACATAATACAGCACAGGAGGGAGTGAGAACACAGCGGGGACATAATACAGCACAGGGAGAGTGAGAACACAGCGGGGACATAATACAGCGCAGGGAGAGAGTGAGAACACAGCGGGGACATAATACAGCGCAGGGAGAGAGTGAGAACACAGCGGGGACATAATACAGCGCAGGGAGAGTGTGAGAACACAGCGGGGACATAATACAGCACAGGAGAGAGTGAGAACACAGCGGGGACATAATACAGCGCAGGAGAGACTGAGAACACAGCGGGGACATAATACAGCACAGGAGAGATTGAGAGTTCACTAGAGAGTGGCAGGAAAGAGTGAGAACACAGCGGGGACATAATACAGCACAGGAGAGACTGAGAGTTCATTAGAGAGTGGCAGGAAAGAGTGAGAACACAGCGGGGACATAATACAGCGCAGGAGAGACTGAGAGTTCACTAGAGAGTGGCAGGAAAGAGTGAGAACACAGCGGGGACATAATACAGCGCAGGAGAGACTGAGAGTTCACTAGAGAGTGGCAGGGAGAGAGTGAGAACACAGCGGGGACATAATACAGCGCAGGAGAGACTGAGAGTTCACTAGAGAGTGGCAGGGAGAGAGTGAGAACACAGCGGGGACATAATACAGCGCAGGAGAGACTGAGAGTTCACTAGAGAGTGGCAGGGAAAGAGTGAGAACACAGCAGGGACATAATACAGCGCAGGAGAGACTGAGAGTTCACTAGAGAGTGGCAGGAAAGAGTGAGAACACAGCAGGGACATAATACAGCGCAGGAGAGACTGAGAGTTCACTAGAGAGTGGCAGGAAAAAGTGAGAACACAGCGGGGACATAATACAGCACAGGAGAGACTGAGAGTTAATTAGAGAGTGGCAGGAAAGAGTGAGAACACAGCGGGGACATAATACAGCACAGGGAGAGAGTGAGAGTTCATTAGAGAGTGGCAGGAAAAAGTGAGAACACAGCGGGGACATAATACAGCGCAGGAGAGACTGAGAGTTCATTCGAGAGTGGCAGGAAAGAGTGAGAACACAGCAGGGACATAATACAGCGCAGGAGAGACTGAGAGTTCATTAGAGAGTGGCAGGAAAGGAGTGAAAACACAGCGGGGACATAATACAGCACAGAGAGAGTGAGAGTTCATTAGAGAGTGGCAGGAAAAAGTGAGAACACAGCGGGGACATAATACAGCACAGGAGAGAGTGAGAGTTCACTAGAGAGTGGCAGGAAAGAGTGAGAACACAGCGGGGACATAATACAGCACAGGAGAGACTGAGAGTTCACTAGAGAGTGGCAGGAAAGAGTGAGAACACAGCGGGGACATAATACAGCACAGGAGAGAGTGAGAGTTCACTAGAGAGTGGCAGGAAAGAGTGAGAACACAGCGGGGACATAATACAGCACAGGAGGGAGTGAGAGTTCATTAGAGAGTGGCAGGAAAGAGTGAGAACACAGCGGGGACATAATACAGCGCAGGAGAGACTGAGAGTTCACTAGAGAGTGGCAGGAAAGAGTGAGAACACAGCGGGGACATAATACAGTGCAGGAGAGAGTGAGAGTTCATTAGAGAGTGGCAGGAAAAAGTGAGAACACAGCGGGGACATAATACAGCACAGAGAGAGTGAGAGTTCATGAGGGAGTGAGAGTTCACTAGAGAGTGGCAGGAAAGAGTGAGAACACAGCGGGGACATAATACAGCACAGGAGAGAGTGAGAGTTCACTAGAGAGTGGCAGGAAAAAGTGAGAACACAGCAGGGACATAATACAGCACAGGAGAGAGTGAGAGTTCATGAGGGAGTGAGAGTTCACTAGAGAGTGGCAGGAAAGGAGTGAAAACACAATGGGGACATAATACAGCGCAGGAGAGAGTGAGAGTTCACTAGAGTGGCAGGAAAGGAGTGAAAACACAGTGGGGACATAATACAGCACAGAGAGAGTGAGAGTTCATGAGGGAGTGAGAGTTCACTAGAGAGTGGCAGGAAAGAGTGAGAACACAGCGGGGACATAATACAGTGCAGGAGGGAGTGAGAGTTCACTAGAGAGTGGCAGGAAAGAGTGAGAACACAGCGGGGACATAATACAGTGCAGGAGGGAGTGAGAGTTCACTAGAGAGTGGCAGGAAAGAGTGAGAACACAGTGGGGACATAATATAGCACAGAGAGAGTGAGAACACAAAGCAGCTTTTCCACCAAAAGCAAGTCTGTGGGTTCAGAGTTTGCATTTGGAAAGAAAAATAGTGGTGTGACATCACAGAAATGCAGGTAGGTAATTGGCTGGAATGAATTTCCGATTTATCTTTCTAAATGAAGGAATAAACTGGTTGGTCTTATCTTGCATTGTTAAAGTAAGGTGTTGTAAGTATTTATAGGATTTATCAGCATTAGTAAGTTTTATTAGTATTGGTAAGTTTTAATAATAGTAAGGTTTATTAATATTGGTAAAGGTTTATTAGCAGTATCATGGTTATTAACTAACAGATTACGGAATGACGGGGGCTGCTCCAACCTTGAGAGTGCACATCCTGAAAAACACTTCCCATGTCCTGGATGACCAGTTGTGCAGGAAGTGTCATCAGCTGCAGCAGCTTTAGCTCTGGGATTCAGAACTTGAGCAGCAGCTGACATCACTGCAGTACGTCTGTGACGTTCAGAGCTTCATGGATAACACATTTATAGATGTGGTCACCCCGCAGTTTAAGAATATGCAAGGAGAGGGGGAAAGGGTGGCCACCAGACAGTCAAGCAGAGAGAGACAGATAGAGCAGGAGTCCCCGAGTGCATCCCACTCTCCAACCAGTATTCAGCTCTGAATATTGATGACAGTGATGGTTCATCTGGAGGATGCAGCCAGAGCCAAATCCATGGCACCATGGGTAGTCCAGCTGTACAGAGGGGTACAAGGAAGTCCGGAAAAGCCATGGTGATAGGTGATTCATTAGTCGGGAGAATAAGTAGGTGTTTCTGTGGCCATAGACATGAATCCAAGATGGTGTGTTGCCTTCCTGATGCCAGGGTCCAGGATGTCACTGAGGTGGGAGGGTGGACAGCCAGCAGTCGTGGTCCGCACTGGTATGAACAACATGAATAGAAAGAGGGATGTGGTCCTGCAGTCAGAATTCAGGGAGTTAGGTAGAAAATTAGTAATCAGGACCTCAAAAGTAGTAACCTCTGGATTACTGCCAGTGCCATACGCAAGTCACTATAGAAATAGAAGGATAAGGTGGATGAATGTGTGGCTAGGGAGACAGTGCATGAGGGAGGGCTTTAGATTCTTGGGACTGGCTCTGGGAGAGATGGGACCTGTACAGGCTGGATGGGTTGAATCTGAATAGAGCCATCACTGAGTTCCTTGCAGATTGTTTTGGGGTAAGAACAGATCTGGACCAAATAAATTGGAGCTAAAGGTTGGCAGGAAAAATGGTAACAGAAAAATGGTCTACCTTCAAAGAAGAGATAATTCAGGCACAGTCAAGGTACATTCCCTCGAAGGGGAAAGATAGGACAAACAAATCCAGAGCTCCTTGGATGACAAAAGAGATAGAGTTTAAGATGAAGATGAAGTTTGCTTGTGACAGATGTTGGGTGGATAACATAACGGAGAATCAGGCTGAATATAGAAGGTTCAGAGGGGCTGTGAGAAAGCAAGTAAGTGAAACAAGGCGAGAGTATGAAAAGAGACCACCAGCTAACATAAAGGGGAATCCCAAAGTCTTCTCTAGACATATAAATAGTAAAAGGGCGGTAAACAGAGCTGATTAAGGACCAAAAAGGGGATTTACGCTTGGAGGCAGAGGGTATAGCTGAAGTATTAAATGAATACTTTGTATCTGTCTTTATCAAGGAAGAAGATGCTATCCAGGCCACAGTGAAAGAGGAGGAAATCCAGTCACTAGAAGGGTTTAAAATTGAAAAGAAGGTGGTGGTATTGGATGGGTTTTCTGTACTTATGTTGATAAGGCACTGGGACCGAATGAGATGCACCCAAGGATACAGCGAGAAGTGAAAGTGACAAGTGCGGAGGCATTGGCCATAATTTTTCAGCCTTCCTTAGACTCAGGGGCGGTGCCAGTGGGCTGGAGAATTGTAAACGTTACACCCTTGTTCAAAAAAGGGTGTAAGGATAAACCCAGTAACTACAGGCCAGTCAGTTTAACTTCAGTGGAGAGGAAACTTCTAGAAACAATAATTTGGAACAAAATTCATCATCACATGCACAAATGTAGGTGAATTAAGGCAAGCCAGCATAGATTGGATAAGGGAAGATCATGTTTCACGAACTTGCTGGAGTTTTTGATGAGGTAACAGAGAGGGTTGATGAGGGCAATGCTGTTGATGTGGTGTATATGGACTTCCAAAAGGCATTTGACACAGTGTCACACAACAGACTTGTGAGTAAAATTATAGCTCACGGAATAAAAGGGACAGGAGCAACATGGATATGAAATTGCCTGCGTGACAGGAAACAGAGAGTAGAGGTTAATGAGTGTTTTTTGGGGGAAGGTTTGTAATAGAGTTCCCCAGGAGTCAGTGTTGGGATCCTTGCTTTTCCTGATATATATTAATTACCTAGATCTTGGTGTACAGGGCATAATTTCAGAATTTGCAGATGATACGAAACTTGGAAGCATTGTGAACTGTGAGGAGGATAGCGTAGAACTTCAAAGGGACATAGACAAGTTGGTGGAATGGGTGGACAAATGGCAGATGAAGTTCAATGTGCAGAAATATGAAGTGATTGATTTTGGTAGGAAGAACATGGAGAGACAATATAAAATGAAGGGTACAACTCTAAAGTGGGTGCTGGAGCAGAGGGACCTGGGTGTGTATGTGCATAAATTGTTGAAGGTGGCAGAACAGGTTGAGAGAGCAGTTAATAACGTATAAAATAACCTAGGCTTTATTAATAGGGCCATAGAGTACAAGAGCAAGGAGATTATGTTGAACTTGTATAAGACACTAGTTTGGCCTCAGCTGGAGTATTGTGTCCAGTTTTGGTGCCGCACTTTAGGAAGGTATTGGAGAGACTGCAGAAAAGATTCACTAGAATGGTTCCAGGGATGAAGAACTTCAGTTATGAAGAGAGATTGGAGAAGTTGGGACTGCTTTCCTGGTAAGAAGAAGGCTGAGAGGAGATTTGATAGAGGTATTCAAAATCTTGAGGGGTCTGGACAGAGTAGATAGGGAGAAACTGCTCCCACTCAAGAACGAGAGGGCACAGATTTAATGTAATTGGAAAAGAAGCAAAAGAGACATGAGGAAAAACTTTTTCATGCAGCGAGTGGTTAGGGTCTGGAATGCACTGCTGAGAGTGTGGTGGAGGCAGGGTCAATCGAGGTATTCAAGAGGGAATTAGATTATTATCTGAAAAGGAAGAATGTGCAGGGTTACGGGGAGAAGGCGGAGGAATGGCACTAGGTGAATTGCTCTTCAGAGAGTTGGTGCGGACATGATGGGCCAAATGGCCTCCTTCTGCAGCATAACAATTCTGTGATTCAGTAATCTGAAGTCATTAGGATCTATATTCCAAGTGCTTGTCCAAGCAACTAGAAACTTTGCTGTGGTAATATAACTTGACTGCAGCTAGTGAAGTCAAAATAACAATTGGCTGGAACAGAGACCATGAATCCAGTAGGTCCGAAGGATGACCTTTCACCTCTGGGAGCCAGGATTGAATCCAGCCCTTGTAGACAAGGTGAAGCTCTCCACCTTCGGGAATTTAAGGGGATAGTATATTTAAACAATTCAGTTCACCTCTCGGAGCTGAGTTTAAATCCTTAACCCGCTGGAATGGAATGAAAGTCCCCTCACTTTATTAACTTTGGCTTACCTCAGTCCAGTGTGGTTAAAGGAGAGTCAGGGCCACCCTTAAACTTACAGTTTGCAGAAGCTCATAATGACAAGGCATCAGTGAACAGGAACTCAAAATACAACACTGGGGCTAATTTAAGTTTCTCTTCTTAAATAGTGCTTGACCATGTTGTGAGTAGGAATTGTATCCCAGTGAGAATCAGAATCTGTGGAACTATGTGAGCAAGATGGGAAGATTAAGTCTATCTCTGACTTAGGGACAATTAAGGGAACTTTACCAGAGAATCCAAAAGTGCAGCCATTCCAATGGTCTGTGCATTTAACTAGGTTGTCATATTCCCTAGATCATTAAAGTACAGACTCTGCACTGTGAATCCGGTGAATCGTGACTGACTTGCAGAAAGATGATGTGTGAAATAAAGACTCAGTAAAAACAACCACAATGGTCCTCTTTGAAAGAAGTGTGCTACTTTGATGTGAATCTACTTTGCTCAGTTTTGTAACCACAAGCACTCGGTAGATGCTGAGCTTATCAGAGGCTGGATAGTGACAAGGACCTGAGGATGGTGCCAAAGTATCATGTCCAAGTGTCACTCCAAACTGGTAATCAAACTACCTGATCTCTGTACAACATAAAAGTACATTGTTTAAATGTTAGACATTCTTCATGCTCTAAATTATCACAGGTCCTTCTTATTCACATTTCCTCAGTGCTGTTTTGTCACCTGCATTCAAATAGCACCGAGAATGATTTGGTATCAGTCTGTTGATTGTTTATATAAAGAGCTCAAAGTGTAACCCCTGCCCCTCTCATTCAGCGGTTTGCTGCAATTAGTAAGACTCCAGTTCTTCTTGATATCATTTTATTCATGTTAAAAGAGTTACAGAAAGTAACAAGAAGTTTCTTCAGAGCAGAAGCCCTGGCTGGTTCTAACAGAAGATGTTCTGCTTCTGTGATCTGAAAATTCCAACAAGCCAACCCATCTCACTTCAGATAAAAACATATAAAAACACCATCTGTAGATATCTGCTTTCATTACCCATCATTCAAACTGGGTATTCGTTGATGATTGAAAGCTTCCAGAAGATAATACAGTATTTCTTTCTCTTCTTCCTAATTTACTCCCTTTAGAAGCACTAGCTCTCACTGGGTTATGAGTGTCACATACACTGATTCTCACTGGGGTACAGGTCTCACAAACACTGACACTGTGGTACAAGTCTCACACACACTGACACTCACTGCGATACGAGTCTCACACACACTGACTCTCACTGTGGTACAGTTCCACAAACATTGGCTCTCATTGTGGTACAGTTCCACAAACTTTGACTCTCACTGTGGTACAGTTCCACAAACACTGACTCTCACTGCGGTGCAGTTCCACAAACACTGACTCTCACTGTGGTACAGATCCACACACACTGACATTCACCGGGGTATAGTTTCACACATACTCCCTCTCGTTGGGGTACAGTCCCACACACACTGACTCTCGCTGGACTACAGTTCCACACACACTGACTCTCACTGGGGTACAGCTCCACACACACTGACTCTCACAATGGAACAGTTTCACAAATTCAGACTTTCATTGGGGTACAGCTCCACACACACTGAATCTTACTGGGGTACAGTTCCACACACAATGACTCTTACTGGGTTACAGATCCACACACACTGACTCACATTGGATTACAAATCCACACACACTGACGGTCACTGGGGTACAGTGGAACACACTGATACTCACTGGGTACAGTTCCATACACACTGACTGTCATCGGGGTACAGTTCCACACACTGACACTCACTGGGGTACATTTCAACGTACTGATCCTCACTGGGTACAGTTCCACACACACTGACATTCTCACTGTGACACAGTTCCACACACACTGACACTCTCACTGCGGTACAGTTCCACACACAATGACATTCTCACTGTGGTACAGTTCCGTACACACTGCCTCTCACTGGGGTACTTTCCCACACACGTTGATTCTCAGTGGACTACAGTCCCACACACACTGACTCTCAATGGGGTACAGTTCAACACACTGATACCCACTGGGTACAGTTCCATACACATTGACTGTCATAGGGGTACAGTTTCACACACACTGACACTCACTGGGGTACAGTTCCACACACAATGAATCGCACTGGGGTTCAGTTCCACACAGACGGACGCTCAACGGTGTATAGTTGCACACGCACTATCTCTCACAGGAATAGAGTCCCACACACACTGACTCTCACTGGACTACAGTCCCACACACACTGACTCTCACTGGGATACAGTTCCACACACACTGAATCTTACTGGGGTACAGTTCCACACACAATGACTCTTACTGGGTTATAGATCTACACACACTGACTCACACTGGGTTACAAATCCACACACACTGACAGTCACTGGGGTACAGTTCAACACACTGATACTCACTGGGTGCAGTTCCATAAACACTGACTGTCATCGGGGTACAGTTCCACACACACTGACAGTCACTGGGGTACATTTCAACGCACTGATCCTCACCGGGTACAGTTCCACACACACTGACATTCTCACTGTGATACAGTTCCACACACACTGACACTTTCACTGCGGTACAGTTGCACACGCAATGACATTCTCACTGTGGTACAGTTCCGTACACACTGCCTCTCACTGGGGTATAGTCCCACACACATTGATTCTCAGTGGACTACAGTCCCACACACACTGACTCTCAATAAGTTACAGTTCAACTGACTGGGTACAGTTCCATACACACTGACTGTCATAGGGGTACAGTTTCACACACACTGACATTCACTGGGGTACAGTTCCACATACAATGAATCGCACTGGGGTTCAGTTCCACACAGACTGACGCTCACCGGTGTATAGTTCCACACACACTATCTCTCACAGGAGTAGAGTTCCACACACACTGACTCTCACTGGGATACAATTCCACACACAATGAATTGCACTGGGGTACAGTTCCACACACACTGACTCTCACTGGGTTACAGATCCACACACAGTGATTCTCACTGGATTACAGTTCCACACACACTGACAGTCACTGGGGTACAGTTCAACACACTGATACTCACTGGGTACAGTTCCATACACACTGACTGTCATAGGGGTACAGTTCCACACACATTGACATTCTCACTGTAGTACAGTTCCACACACACTGACATTCTCACTGTGGTACAGTTCCATACACACTGACTCTCACTGGGATACAGTTCCACACACAATGACTCTCACTAGAGTACATTTCCACACACACTGACCCTCACTGGGGTACATTCCCACACACAATGACTCTTTCCAGGGAACACGCTGGGCTCAGCGGGTATGACACTCATCGAGCTACAGTTTCACACACACTGACTCTCACTGGCGTACAGTTCCACACACACTGACTCTCATTGGGTTACAGCACCACACACACTGATTCTCATCTGGGTACAGTTCCATACATCTTGACTCTCACTGGGGTACATTTCCACACACACTGACACTCACTGGGATACAGTTCCACACGCACTGACTCTCACTGGACTACAGCACCACACACATTGACTCTCACCGAGGTACAGCTCCACATACTGAGTCTCACTGGGGTACAGTTCTACATACACTGGCTCTCACTGGGGTACATGTCCACACATAATCACTCTCACAAGGATTCAGATCCACACACACTGATACTCACTGTTGTTTCGTTTCACACACACTGACTCTCGCTGTGGTACATTTCCATGAACAATGACTCGCACTGGGGTACAGTTCCACACATAATGACTCACACTGGGGTTCAGTTCCACATACACTGACTCTCACTGGGGTCCAGTTCCATATACACTGAGTCTCACTGGGGTATAGTCCCACACACATTGACTCACACTGGACTACAGTCCCACACACACTGACTCTCACTGGGGTTCAGTTCCACATACACTGACTCTCAGTGGGGTACAGCACCACACACACTGATTCTCATCTGGGGTATAGTTCCATACATATTGACTCTCACCAGGGTACAGTTCCACACACACTGACATTCTCACTGTGGTACAGTTCCACACACACTGACATTCTCACTGTGGTACAGTTCCATACATACTGACTCTCACTGGGGTACAGTTCCACACACACTGACACTCACTCACGTACATTCTCACACACAATGAATCGCACTGGGGTATAGTTCCACACACAATGACTCTTTCCGGGGAACACGCTGGGCTCAGCGGGTATGACACTCACTGAGCTACAGTTCACACACACTGACTCTCATTGGGGTACAGCACCACACACACTGATTCTCAACTGGGTACAGTTCCATACATATTGACTCTCACTGGGGTACATTTCCACACACACTGACTCTCACTGGACTACAGCACCACACACATTGACTCTCACCGGGGTACAGCTCCACATACTGACTCTCACTGGGGTACAGTTCCACACACACTGAATCTCACTTGGGTACAGTTCCACACGAAATGACTCTCACTGGGGTACAGTTCCACACACACTGGCTCTCGCTGGGGTCCATGTCCACACATAATCACTCTCACAAGGGTACAGATCCACATACACTGATACTCACCATTGTATCTTTTCACGCACACAGACTCTCGCTGGGGTACATTTCCACGCACAATGACTCGCACTGGGGTACAGTTTCACATATAATGACGCACACTGGGGTTCAGTTCCACACATAGTGACTCTCACTGGGGTCCAGTTCCACACACAATGACTCTCACTGGGGTACAGCACCACACACACTGATTCTCATCTGGGGTACAGTTCCATACATATTGACTCTCACCGGGTTACATTTCCACACACACTGACTCTCACTGGGGTACAGTTCCACACACACTGACTCTCACTGGGGTACAGTTCCACACACACTGACTCTCACTGGGGTACAGTTCCACACACACTGACACTCATCATTGTATGGTTTCACGCACACTGACTCTCGCTGGGGTACATTTCCACACACAATGACTAGCACTGGGGTATATTTCCACACGTAATGGCTCGCACTGGGGTACAGGTCCACACATACTGTGTCTCACTGGTGTACAGTTCCACACACTGACTCTCACTAGGATTCAGTTCCGCATGCACTGCCTATTGCTGGGGTACTGTCCCACACACACTGACCCTCACCGGGGTACAGCTCCACACACTGACTCTCACTCTGGGGCACAGTTCCACACACACTGACGGTCCCTTGGGGTACAGTTCCATACACAATGACTCTCACTGGGTTACAGTTCTACACACACTGGCTCTCACTGGGGTACATGTCCACACAAGGATTCAGATCCACACACACTGATACTCACTGTTGTATCGTTTCACACACACTGACTCACGCTGTGGTACATTTCCATGAACAATGACTCGCACTGGGGTACAGTTCCACACATAATGACTCACACTGCGGTTCAGTTCCACACACAATGACTCTCACTAGAGTACATTTCCACACACACACTGACTCGCACTGAGGTACAGGTCCACACATACTGTGTCTCACTGGTGTACAGTTCCACACACTGACTCTCACTGGGGTTCAGTTTCGCATGCACTGCCTCTTGCTGGGGTACTGTCCCACACACACTGACTCTCACTGGGCTACAATTCTACACACACTGACTCTCACTGGGCTACAATTCTACACACACTGACTCTCACTGGGCTACAATTCTACACACACTGACTCTCACTGGGATACAGTTCCACACACACTGACTCTCACTGGGATACAGTTCCACACACAATGACTCTCACTGGGATACAGTTCCACACACAATGACCCTCACTAGAATACATTTCCACACACACACTGACTCTCACTGGGGTCCATGTCCACATGCAATGACTCTTACTGGGGAACACACTGGGCTCACTGGGAATGACACTCACCGGGCTACAGTTTCACACACACTGACTCTCACTGGGGTACTGTTCCAGACACACTGGCTCTTACTGGGGTTCAGTTCCACACACACTGACTCTCATTGGGGTATAATTCTATACAAACTGACTCTTGCTGGGATGCAGCCGCCTGCACACTGACTCTCACTGGGGTACAGCTCCACACACAATAATGACTCTTGCTGGAGTACAGTTCCATACACAATGTCTCTCACTGGGGTACAGTTCCACAAACAATGACTTTTACTGGAGTACAGTTCCATACACAATGTCTCTCACTGGGGTACAGTTCCACAAACAATGACTTTTACTGGAGTACAGTTCCATACACAATGTCTCTCATTGGGGTACATTTCCACACACACTGACTCTCACTGGGGAAAAGTTCCACACACACTGACACTCAATGTGTACAGTTCCATATACACGGACTCTCACTGGGGTACTGTTCCACACTCTGACATTCACTTGGGTACAGTTCCACACACACTGACACTCAATGGGGTACAGTTTCACACACTGACACTCACTGAGTACTGTTCCACACACACTGACTCTCAATGCGGTACAGTTCCACACACTGAGTCCCACCGGGGTATGTCTCCATATTTACAGGCCCTGACTCAGACTCCAATTTCCCAATGTTTGTGCTGTTCGCTAGGTTATAATACAGAGGTTTCCCTGCCTTAAAGAAGCTTGTGCTATAAAATCAAGGGCACTGGTAACCTCCACTACCATGTAGAGAAAAGAACTGGGAAACGGGTGCACATGAGACTATCGTGCAGAAGCTAACAGAGATCTAACTGAATTTAAGTTATCTTAAAATGCTTTAATGAGAGAGGGGCTTGTAAACATGAGTTTTAATTAAGCATTTGTACAGGGAGCAGCAACTTGCCTCATCACTGAGCAGAATAACACAAGCACACGGCCTGTGTTAAAAAGTGCACTTGATGTAGAAGTTCGCCATTTGGCTTCATCTCACTTCTTGCTTTTTTTAAAATATAAGAGAATTATCAATCTCACTAATACCTATGTAAAGTTTCACTCAGTTCTGACAATTGGACAACATGCCATGTTAGTGCCTGCGAGCCTTCGAAGGAGTGGTGTTGCAAGGCATTTGACCACTTACCATTAATTTAATATCTTACTGTTCCAAGAAATTAACCTACTCACATTGATACACAGAGAGGATTATTTCAATGTGAAATCACAGGAAGTGCAGCTGTGTCTTTTTTCACACCAATGTGACAGCACCATTCACTCTCAGACTTGGTCAGGGAGTTATCAGTGCAAGTTTGCACTGGGTGCTGTTGTTTGACAGGAGAAAAATGAAACCCTGTCTGGGAACTTACAGTAAAGGGCAAAATTTAAATTCCAGCTGAAATGTTACATATGTAATATGGGGATATGAACTTTTGAGTCAGCCCCTAAAACCCCTAATTTGCTCAGAGATTGTTAGCATGAGTCTGTCAGCGGAAACGTTATCATGCAAGATCAGAAATTTGATTAAAATTACAACTAGTGATTAGTCATATTGTTGGACCAAATGAGATTAATGCAGAAGTTACTTGCTTGCTCTTGTCTTTACAGGCTTGCTTCATTACAAGTTCAAGCCCAGTTAAAGCAGTAAAATACAAAAGCAAAATACTGCAGATGCTGGAATCCTGAAAAAAAACAGAAAATGCTGGAGATTCTCAGCAGGTCAGGAAGTATCTGAGGAGAGAGAAACAGAGAGTCATCATCAACCTGGAAGGTTCATTCCATTTCTCTTCACAGATGCTGTCTGACCTGATGGGTATTCCAGCATTTTCTGTTCTTATTACAGTTAAATGAGTGCTGGGCTTCTTTCTACTTCAAGATAACTGGCCTTCTGTTTCTGTCCAGGTTAAGTACAGATAGAAAGCACGCTGAGATTCAGGGATGGATTGAGGTTTAAATAAGGCCCTCACTACACAGCCTGGAGACTCCTGAACAACAAAACTCAATACATTTTCTCCAATACCCCATCATGGTTTAGAAACTCTTTACAATGTTCTATTTCAGAATATCCCTGAGCTTCTCCCATCTCCTCTTTTACTGTAATGTTTAGGAATTTGAAGAAGAAATTTTTTTGCCTTTAGTGAGGAGGAACATGGAATAAACATTCAGGAAGATCCCTATTTCTGCCAAAGTGAAGAGCACAATTCAATATTGCTGTACCTGGCCACAGGGTAATTCACTCCTGCAGAAATTATTACTGAACCCCTCAGCTGTTCACACAAGGCTCCAAAAGGAACAAGCCACAGAGGATTTGGTGAGAGGGGAAATCAGGATAAGGCGAGGTGTTAGAAGTTATGAGATGGTGCATATGAGATGGTACACTCTCATAATCAAAGAGATGGCACAGCATTTGAAATTGGAAGGAATCTCCGAGAGACCAAGTTCTCCAAGGGGTGGTTCATTGGAATGGGCTCAAATTCAGTTGCAAATAAAAAAAAATTGGAACTAGGGACAGAAAAAAAAGATGAGGAAAGCAAAAGGCCATTCCAAAGGGAACAGACGGATAGGACATTCCAAAGGGAACAGGCAGAAAGGACATTCCAAAGGGAACAGGCAGTAAGGACATTCCAAAGGGAACAGGCAGAAAGGGTATTCCAAAGGGAATAGGTAGAAAGGACATTCCAAAGGGAACAGGCAGAAAGGACATTCCAAAAGGAACAGGCAGAAAGGACATTCCAAAGGGAACAGGCAGAAAGGACATTCAAGAGGGAACAGGCAGAAAGGGTATTCCAAAAGGAACAGGCAGAAAGGACATTCCAAAAGGAACAGGCAGAAAGGGTATTCCAAAGGGAACAGGCAGAAAGGACATTCCAAAAGGAACAGGCAGAAAGGGTATTCCAAAGGGAACAGGCAGAAAGGACATTCCAAAAGGAACAGGCAGAAAGGACATTCAAGAGGGAACAGGCAGAAAGGGTATTCCAAAGGGAACAGGCAGAAAGGACATTCCAAAAGGAACAGGCAGAAAGGACATTCCAAAAGGAACAGGCAGAAAGGACATTCAAGAGGGAACAGGCAGAAAGGGTATTCCAAAGGGAACAGGCAGAAAGGACATTCCAAAAGGAACAGGCAGAAAGGGTATTCCAAAGGGAACAGGCAGAAAGGACATTCCAAAAGGAACAGGCAGAAAGGGTATTCCAAAGGGAACAGGCAGAAAGGACATTCCAAAAGGAACAGGCAGAAAGGGTATTCCAAAAGGAACAGGCAGAAAGGACATTCAAGAGGGAACAGGCAGAAAGGGTATTCCAAAGGGAACAGGCAGAAAGGACATTCCAAAAGGAACAGGCAGAAAGGACATTCCAAAAGGAACAGGCAGAAAGGACATTCAAGAGGGAACAGGCAGAAAGGGTATTCCAAAGGGAACAGGCAGAAAGGACATTCCAAAAGGAACAGGCAGAAAGGGTATTCCAAAGGGAACAGGCAGAAAGGACATTCCAAAAGGAACAGGCAGAAAGGACATTCAAGAGGGAACAGGCAGAAAGGGTATTCCAAAGGGAACAGGCAGAAAGGACATTCCAAAGGGAACAGGCAGTAAGGACATTCCAAAGGGAACAGGCAGAAAGGGTATTCCAAAGGGAATAGGTAGAAAGGACATTCCAAAGGGAACAGGCAGAAAGGGTATTCCAAAGGGAACAGGCAGAAAGGACATTCCAAAAGGAACAGGCAGAAAGGACATTCAAGAGGGAACAGGCAGAAAGGGTATTCCAAAGGGAACAGGCAGAAAGGACATTCCAAAGGGAACAGGCAGTAAGGACATTCCAAAGGGAACAGGCAGAAAGGGTATTCCAAAGGGAATAGGTAGAAAGGACATTCCAAAGGGAACAGGCAGAAAGGGTATTCCAAAGGGAACAGGCAGAAAGGGTATTCCAACGGGAACAGACAGAAAGGGTATTCCAAAGGGAACAGGCAGAAAGGACATTCCAAAAGGAACAGGCAGAAAGGGTATTCCAAAGGGAACAGGCAGAAAGGGTATTCCAAAGGGAACAGGCAGAAAGGACATTCCAAAGGGAACAGGCAGAAAGGACAATCCAAAAGGAACAGGCAGAAAGGGTATTCCAAAGGGAACAGGCAGAAAGGACATTCCAAAGGGAACAGGCAGAAAGGGTATTCCAAAAGGAACAGGCAGAAAGGACATTCCAAAGGGAACAGGCAGAAAGGGTATTCCAAAGGGAACAGGCAGAAAGGGTATTCCAAAGGGAACAGGCAGAAAGGACATTCCAAAAGGAACAGGCAGAAAGGACATTCCAAAGGGAACAGGCAGAAAGGGTATTCCAAAGGGAACAGGCAGAAAGGACATTCCAAAAGGAACAGGCAGAAAGGGTATTCCAAAGGGAACAGGCAGAAAGGACATTCCAAAGGGAACAGGCAGTAAGGACATTCCAAAAGGAACAGGCAGAAAGGGTATTCCAAAGGGAACAGGCAGAAAGGACATTCCAAAGGGAACAGGCAGTAAGGACATTCCAAAAGGAACAGGCAGAAAGGACAATCCAAAAGGAACAGGCAGAAAGGGTATTCCAAAAGGAACAGGCAGAAAGGACATTCAAGAGGGAACAGGCAGAAAGGGCAGAGAAAGAAAAAGAAAAAGGAAGAGAGAGAGCATTTCAAAGGGAGCTAAAAATGGCCAAGTTAGAAAAGGGGGAAAGAGAAAAAGTGAGAAAATTCCAGCTTACAATGCTGGCAGTTAAAAAAGAGACACCAGTAGGTGAGGCAGGACATATTTCCAGATCAGAACCTAGTGGGGAGGTGTTTAAATTTGTACAAGCTCTTCCAAGGTTTGAAGAAAGGGCTGTGGAAGCATTCTTTATTTCATTTGAGAAGGTAGCTAAACAGATGAACTGGCCAAAGGAAAACTGGACACTGCCCATGCAGAGCAAAGCGACAGATAGAGTTCAGGAAATTTATGCTTCACTGTCAGAGGAGGTTTCTAGGGATTAAGATGTGGTGAAAAGGCCATTTTGAGTGCATATGAGTTGGTCCCTAAAGCATATAGGCAAAAGTTTCAAAATTTAAGAAAACGACCTGGGCAAACTTAAATTGAATTTGAAAGGGTTAAGCAAAATAGTTTTGACAGGTGGATATGAGCATTAAGAGTTGAAACTACCTATGAAATTCTCAGAGAGACCATTCTCTTGGAAGAATTTTAAAACTCCCTATCTTCGGTAATAAGAACCTATGTTGAAGACCAAAAGGTTGCAACTGCTAGATAGGCAGCAGAAATGGCTGATGATTATGAGCTGATCCATAAAACCAAAAACTTTTCCCATCACCCCCATAAATTTGAAAAGGATAGAAAATGGGAGAGTGAAAGGAAGGCAAGTAGCCAGGGTAAGGAATGCATAAAAAACAAAAACAGAATTACCTGGAAAAACTCAGCAGGTCTGGCAGCCTCGGCGGAGAAGAAAAGAGTTGACGTTTCGAGTCCTCATGAATGGATAGCTGGGAATGCCTTGAGATCTCCTCCCCAGATCAGGAAGGAAGGTACTGACAGTAGAGGTGAAACTCAAAACACTTGAAATGTTTCCATTGTAATAAAGTGGGACACATTCATTCAGAATGCTGGAAGTTGAAAGGGAAGCCCAAGGGACTTATTGGAGTTTGTAAGAGTGAGTCCGAAAAGGGAACTCAAAGAGAAAATGCCATAAATCAAATTGTAGCTTTAATTACAAATAAGAGTCTGGAGGTAAACACTGCTGTGAAGCGAATAAGGTAGATGAGAGATATAAAGGGTTTTTGTCTAAAGAAAAGATAACCCCTTTTTCATCAAATGATGCAACTAAACCCATAACTATATTAAGGGACACAGGAGCTACACAAACTCTTTTGCTGGAGAAGGACCTAGTTTGCCCTCCAGTGAGTTCAATGAAAGCTAAATTATTGGTAAACGGGATAAGTGGAGAGTATATCCCGGTTCCATCCTACAAAGTGCAATTGGAGTGTAATTTGTTATCTGGATCGGTGGTTGTAGGAGTGGTTAAGAAATTACCCATGGATGGAGTTGATTAACTTCTGGGGAATGATTTGGCAGCAGTGAAGGTTATAGCTTCACCCATAATTACGGAAAGCCCGAGAGAGGCTAAAGGGATGGAGCAGTTACAAGAACAATTCCCGGTATTTATCCATCGGTGTGAGGACCAGAGCAATGGCTAAACAAAGTCCATCACCAGAGGTCAAAGTAATACCATGAGCAGATGTTAGAGTAGCCGAAGTTTTCTTTAAGGATGAGGATAATTCAAAGGAAGTGTTTGGCAGGTCTTCAGTAATTGAGGTTCAGAAAGCAGATCCAAAGTTAAACAAGTTAGCACAGTCAACTCACACTGCAGCTGAGGCTGAAGGGGTTCCGGAGTGCTATTACATTAAAAATGGAGTTCTGATGAGGAAGTGGAGACATCCTCACAGACCTGTAGATGAAGAATGGATGGTTGTTCATCAGATATTAGTACCGCCCAAATATCGTAAGGAGATATTGCGAATAGCACATGAAATCCCTACAGCAGGACATGTAGGAATATGGAAAACCCAAGCATCGATAAACGGGCATTTTACCTGGCCAAGACTTCATAAGGACGTAGTGCAATTTTGTAAAACATGTCATACATGTCAGGGAGCAGGTAAACCTCACTAGTTTATCAAACCAGCATCTTTAATACCCATACCAGTTTTCGAAGAACCATTTAGTGGGGTATTAGTAGATTGTGTAGGACCATTACCCAGAATGAAAGCAGGACATCAGTATATCCTTACAATCATGGATATGATAACCCAATTTCCAGAAGCTATTCCTTTAAAGACAATTACTGCTAAGGTGGTAGTGGAAAAGTTAACTCAGTTTTTCACTCATTATGGCCTACCAGTTGAAATACAATCTGACCAAAGTTCTAGCTTCATGTCTAAAATTTTCCAGGACATAATCAGCTATTTGGGTATCAAACAACTAAAGTCTACCGCTTATCACCCACAGACACAGGGAGCTTCAGAGAGATACCATCAGACTCTCAAAACCATGATTAAGACCTATTACCATGAATACCCAAAGGAATGGAACAAAGGATTAGATTTCTTACTATTTGCTACCAGAGAATCTCCGAATGAATCTAATTGATTCTAATTGGCCATTCTAATTGACCTATGGTCATGAAATAATAGGTCCATTAAAAGTGATTAAGGAAAAGTTCCTAAAACAGAAAGACGAATCCTCCATGTTGGATTATGTGTCCATGTTTTTAGAAAGACTCACAGAAGCATGTAAGGTAGCACAAGAACACAAAAATTTACCAAGCCAAAATGAAAGAATGCTACAACTAGAACGTTCCAAGCAGGAGACGAAGTAATGGAATTATTACATTTGCAGGGTAAACCACTGAAAGTGAAACTCGGTGGCCCCTACAAGGTACTTAGGAGAGTTAGTAAAGTGACTTATCTGATAGATACTCCTGAGCTTAGGAAGAAGAAACGGTTATGTCACATAAACATATTGAAGCAATATCATTGCAGAGCGGATGATAAGACAGAGCAAGTGTGCCAGGTGGTAGGAGAAATGGACGATGACAGAGACATTAAGGGCATGGTAGAAAGAGAAGTAGACAATGCCCAAAGCAAACCTCCTACAATTCGACTAGCCAATATGACAATACTGGGACAGTTAGACACTGTGATCTCATATCACAGTAGAAAAAGAAATTCTAGCATTGTTGTTGTCTCTTCAACACTTTGAAGTTTATGTCTGATGTGATAACAAAGAAACACTAATCTACACTGACCATAATCCGCTGGCATTCACTGAAAAGTTTAAAACTCGAGATGCGAAACTGTTCAGATGGAGTCTATTGTTTCAACCATCCAATGTAAAGATTGTTCATATTGCCAGTAAAGATAATGTGATCACGGATGCATTGTCCCAGGTGTAAAATACTAAAATAAGTTAAAGGGTTAAGAAATGCTGAAGATCGTATAAGGGGGAGGCAGGATGAATGAAAGTAAGTCTCGTCTTTTGTTGTCCATGTGTCACATACCTTGTGATGGAACACATTTTTAAAAATGGTGTTCCATCTTTTTTAAGGCTGGAGGCATATAAAGAACATATCTTTTTATTTTCTGTTGGACTGTGGATTAGAATTACAATGGCTGCAGTTTAAAGGACATGCCCACTGGAACAGGATGAGAGATATATACAATGTTGCAATCTTGGAACAGAGTGTGCCATGAAAGAAGGATGATACTGGAAAGGAGTCCTGGACCAAGGCAGCTGCCTGACAACAGCATTTTAATTGGCTCCTGACTAGGTGTCCCAGGGTTTTGTGTGGTAATAGGGCAGCAGAAAGCTCCTGACCTGCAAAGAGGAAGCATCTAAAACCTCTTTCCCTCATATCTCTGTAACCTGCTCTCTCTCTCTGAAAACCCCTATGAAAAGGAAAAGGGGAAAACCACTGTTAGAGACATTGAAAAGCAAGTTCTCAACCAGTGAACTAAATACTGAAAGTGCTGGAAGATCAATTTGTGTCATCAACAAGAACTGAAAGCAATTTGGAAAACATCAATCAAAATCAACCCATCAAATCCTGTACTCCAGATTGGTGTTATTGAACTGTTTGATCCCATCCTTAAAGTTCATGTTTTGTGTGTCTCATGTGTCTTGTTTGTGTGTGAATAGGGATTTAAGAAGGGGGTAAAGTTTAAGTTACAGTATTAGAAGTTAGCAGTTCATAGTTCTTTCTTTTAGACCACAACGCGTAGGAGCAGAAGTAGGCCATTCGGCCCATTGAGTCTGCTCTGCCATTCAATGAGATCATGGCTGATCTGACAATCCTCAATTCCAATTTCCTGCCTTTTCCCCATAACTCTTGATTCCCTTACTGATTAAAATTCTGTCTATCTCAGCCTTGAATATACTTAAAGACCCAGCCTCTACAGCCCTCTGCGGTAAAGAATTCCACAGCTTCACTACCCTCCGAGAGAAGAAATTCCTCCTCATCTCTGTCTTAAATGAACGATCTCATATTCTGAGATTATGCCCTCTGATCCTACACTTCCCCACAAGGGGAACCAACCTCTCAGCCTCTACCCTGTCAAGCCCCCTAAGAATCTTATATGTTTCGATAAGGTTGCCTCTCATTCTTTTAAACTCCAATGAGTACATACCCAACCTACTCAGATTCTCCTCATATGAAAATCCCTCCATACCCGGGATCAACCTAGTGAACCTTCTCCGCACTGCTTCCAATGCCAGTATATCTTTCCTTGGATAAGGGGCCAAAACTGTCCACAGTATTCTAGGTGTGGTTTAACTAGTGTCTTGTACAGTTTTGGCAAGACTTCGCTATATTTATACTCCATTCCCTTTGGAATAAAGGCCAACATTCCATTTGCCTTCCCTATTACCTGTTGAACTTGTGTGCTAGCTTCTTGTGATTAATGCATGAGGACCCCTGAATCCCCCTTTGCTGCAGTTTTCTGCAGTCTTTCTCCATTTAAATAATATTCAGCTCCTCTATTCCTCCTGCCAAAATACATAACCTCACATTTTCCCACATTATATTCCATCTGTCAAGTTTTTGCCCACTTACTTACCCTGTCTATATCCCTCTGTAGACTCTGTGTCATCCTCACCACTTGCCTTCCCATCTATTTTTGTGTCGTTCACAAACTTGGCGATAGTACATTCACTTCCCTCATTCAAGTCATTACTGTATATTGTAAATAATTGTGGCTCCAGCACAGATCCCTCTGGCACTCCACTAGTTACAGGTTGCCATCCTGAAAATGTCCCCCTTATCCCAACCCTGTCTTCTATTAGATAGCCAATCCCTCTACCCATGCTAATGTACTACCCTCAATACCAATGGGCTCTTATCTTATTAAGTAGCCTTATGTGCAGTACCTTATCGAACTCCTTTTGGAAATCCAAACATATTACATCTACTGGTTCCCCTTTATCTATCCTGCTTGTTACCTCCTCAAAGAATTCTAATAAATTTGTCAGACATGATTACCCTTCATGAAGCCATGCTGACTCTGTTTGATTACATTATGTATTTCTAAATGCTCTACTATTACTACCTTAAAAATAGACTCTAACATTTTCCCAATGACAGGTGTTAGAGTGTTTCTTGCCTCCTCCCTTTACCACTAATCTTTGCCATATTGTGTGTTTTTTTCCTTTCATTTGATACTATCCTTAACTTCCTTGGTTAACCCTGGTTCGTTTATCCCCTTTCTAGAACCCTTCTTCCTCACTGGGATCTTAGTGTGAGTCATGAACTATTTTCTTAAACACCTGCCATTGTTCATCAACTATCTTTTCTGCTAAACTCCTTTCCCAGCCCACTCCAGCCAACTCTACCCTCATTCCATTGTAATTACCCTTATTTAAGTTTAGCACAGTTGTTTCCAACCCAGGTTTCTCACTCTTAAACTGAAAGCTTAATTCTACCATGTCGTGATCACTGTTTCCTGGGGGATCTTTTACTCTGAGAAAATTTATTAAGCTTGCCTCATTATACATTACCAGGTTCAAAATAGCCTGCTCCCTGGTTGGATTCACAACATATTGTTCTAGGAAACTGTCCCGAATACATTCTATGAATTCTTGCTCATGGCTACCTCTGCCAATGTGATTTTCCCAATCTACATGAAGATTAAAGTCACCCATAATTAATGTACTGACTTTTTTACATGTCCTCATTATCTCCTAATTTATTCTCTGTCCTACAGTATAGCTAATATTACTACTCCCACCAGTGTCTTCTTCCCCTTGTTACTTCTTACCTCCACCCATTTGGATCTTCCGATCCAAGATCGTTTCTTGCTACTGTACTTATTCCATCTCGTACTAACAAAGCTACCCCATCACCCTTTCCCTCCTGTCTGTCCTTTCGAAAAGTCACATACTTCTGAATATTTAGTTCCCAGCTTTGATCTCCTTGTAACCGTGTCTTCGTAATGGCTATAAGATCATACCCATTAACCTCTATTTGTGCTTTTAATTCACTTATTTTGTTCCAAATACTACGTGCATTAAGTAAAGAGCCATTAATTTTGCCTTTTTACCATTTTTTCACCCCTTCAGTCCTATTTGCTGCTTTTTTTTATGCTTGCACACTCTGTCCCTTCCTGTCACACTCTGAGTTTCATTTTCTAAATAGCTGCCCTGCAATGCTGCCATATCCTTTTGCTTTGTAAGCCTATGTATACCCTCTCCAGAACCCTCCCCACCCTTCTATTCAGTTAAAAGCCCTCTCTGCAGCCCTAATTATTCGATTCACCAGAACACTCATCCCAGCATGGTTCAAGTGAAGCCGGTCCCTCTGGAACAGCTCCCTTTTACCCCAGTACTGGTGCCAGTGCCCCATGAACTGAAACCCAGTCTTCCCACACCAATCTTTGAGCCATGCATTTAACTCCTAACTTTATTTACCCTATGCCAGTTTGCTCATGGCACAGGTAGTAATCCCGAGATTATTACTTTGGAGGTTCTGCTTTTTAATTTAGCTCCTAACTGTTCAAATTCTTTCAGCAGAACCTCCTTTCTAGTCCTATCAATGTTGCTGGTACCAACGTGGATGGCGACAACTGGATCCCTCCCCTCCCACTCCAAGTTCCTCTCCAGCCCTGAGGAGGTGTCCTTAACCCTGGCACTGGGCAGACAACACAACCTTTGGGACTCACGCTCACAGCTCCAGAGAACAGTATCTATCCCCCTAATTATACTGTCCCCAAACGCTAGTACGTTCCTATTTCCTCGCCCCACTTGAATGGCTTCCTGTATCACGGTGCTGTGGTCAGTTCGATCATCCTACCTGCAGTCCCCAGTCTCGCCCACACAGCTTGCAAGAGCTTTGCAACTGTTGACAATTGAAGGGGTCAAGGCTCCTTGTAACACTACCCCCGGGTCCCCATACCTGTCTCACCTGCAGTCACATCCTCCTGTCCCTGATCACAAACCAAACTTGAATGACCTAATCTGAGGGGTGTGACCGCCTCCTGAAGCAAAGTGTCCAGGTAATTTTTTCTCTCCCTGATGTGGTGCAATGTCTGCAGCTCGGACTCCAGCTCCTTAACTTGGATCTGAAGTTCCTCGAGCTGCAAACACTTACTACAGGTGTAAAAACAAAAAAACTGCGGATGCTGGAAATCCAAAACAAAAACAGAATTACCTGGAAAAACTCAGCAGGTCTGGCAGCATCGGCGGAGAAGAAAAGAGTTGACGTTTCGAGTCCTCATGACCCTTCGACAGAACCTGAGTTCGAGTCCAAGAAAGAGTTGAAATATAAGCTGGTTTAAAGTGTGTGTGTGGGGGGCGGAGAGATAGAGAGACAGAGAGGTGGTGGGGGGGGCGGGGGGGGCGGTGTGTGTGGTTGTAGGGACAAACAAGCAGTGATAGAAGCAGATCATCAAAAGATGTCAACGACAATAGTACAATAGAACACATAGGTGTTAAAGTTAAAGTTGGTGATATTATGTAAACGAATGTGCTAATTAAGAATGGATGGTAGGGCACTCAAGGTATAGCTCTAGTGGGGGTTTTTTTTAATTTTTTTTATAATGGAAATAGGTGGGAAAAGGAAAATCTTTATAATTTATTGGAAAAAAAAGGGAAGGGGGAAACAGAAAGGGGGTGGGGATGGGGGAGGGAGCTCACAACCTAAAGTTGTTGAATTCAATATTCAGTCCGGAAGGCTGTAAAGTGCCTAGTCGGAAGATGAGGTGTTGTTCCTCCAGTTTGCGTTGGGCTTCACTGGAACAATGCAGCAAGCCAAGGACAGACATGTGGGCAAGAGAGCAGGGTGGAGTGTTAAAATGGCAAGCGACAGGGAGGTTTGGGTCATTCTTGCGGACAGACCGCAGGTGTTCTGCAAAGCGGTCGCCCAGTTTACGTTTGGTCTCTCCAATGTAGAGGAGACCACATTGGGAGCAACGAATGCAGTAGACTAAGTTGGGGGAAATGCAAGTGAAATGCTGCTTCACTTGAAAGGAGTGTTTGGGTCCTTGGACGGTGAGGAGAGAGGAAGTGAAGGGGCAGGTGTTGCATCACACCACCCCCCCCCCCCACCTCTCTGTCTCTCTATCTCTCCGCCCCCCACACACACACTTTAAACCAGCTTATATTTCAACTCTTTCTTGGACTCGAACTCAAGTTCTGTCGAAGGGTCATGAGGACTCGAAACGTCAACTCTTTTCTTCTCCGCCGATGCTGCCAGACCTGCTGAGTTTTTCCAGGTAATTCTGTTTTTGTTTTAGTACAGGTGTGTTCACTCTGGATTACCTTGGTGTCCAGCAGTCCCCACATGCTGCAGCAACAACATATCACCCGCCCTGCCATCGCTATCATATTTTATTTAATTTATTAATTACTCTAGTATCCCTGCTCTTTACATTTTATTGTAATTATTTCTTTTTACAGCAGTATTGATCTTATACTTAAGCTATTTTAAAGAAAAAGAGAGAATAAAAGACTAGAGACCCAAACACAAACTAAAGATCTTAAACAAAAACAGAATTACCTGGAAAAACTCAGCAGGTCCGGCAGCATCGGCGGAGAAGAAAAGAGTTGACGTTTCGAGTCCTCATGACCCTTCGACAGAACTTGAGTTCGAGTCCAGGAAAGAGCTGAAATATAAGCTGGTTTAAGGTGTGTGTGTGGGGGGCGGAGAGATAGAGAGACAGAGAGGTGGAGGGGGTTGGTGTGGTTGTAGGGACAAACAAGCAGTGATCTTACTTTAAAGACTAGAAATACTCACCAATCAGCAGCTTTCCCTGCACTCACTGTAGTTCATGACATCACTCCACCGCTGGTCTCTGTGCAGCTAGGCCTCTGAATCCACCCTTTTATCCTCTCCTGCTCATCTCTCGCTCAAAATGTACTACTTTGAGCCTTAGGAATAGAGCAAGATTCAATTCCTGAAGGCTGAAAAAGAGACACTTCCTACACACTTGGTCCCCCAAGACACAAGAAGTGTCCTTAAGTTCCCACATGGCACAGGATTTACAAACAACCGATCTCAGCTGCCCATCCAGGATTCTAAAAAATCTTTATTCCCTCTTTTAGAATCTAGTTATTATCTTGTATACACTATTAATTAATGCCTCTAGATCTGTTCATGCTAAAGCTCTTATCAATTCACGTAATACTACTTACCCTGTTTGAAATGTTATTAAATAAGCTAAACTCTACATTTAATATAGCACTGTATGGATTCCCAGACCTTGTTAAAACCTCTGCCCTACCTTAGAGAGAAAAACAAACATTAAAACTCACCAATCAATCAAGTACCTTCTGTTCTGTAACATCACTCCTTGCTTTTTCTGGTCACTGCTCAGCTCTCCTCCCACTTCTCTCCTTTATTCCCTGCTGCTGCCTCCACTCAGGTCCACTACCCCCTCCTCTGATTTATCAGTGATGTTAAGAGCCTGTAACATTGCTTGCCACATGACACTGGTGACCTATTGGATCCCATGGGTGAATGCCAACAAGTGATAGCATGCTGGTGAATGGAGCAATGGCTCAGGTGTTGGCACTGCTGCTGTGTCTACCCTTCCTATGAACCCATTCCATTTCTTCCATGTGATCGGCCCCATCCCAGTGACAGCCCCCAACCTTCCCTCCCCCTCTCGCCCCTCCCCCTCAGCCACAGGAGGCAGCACAGCTCTCGTCACCTCGGCCATGTCGGATTGTCCCAATTCACCCGCGTCGGGGGCGGATCAGAGACTGCGCGACTCCCTGAGCCGCAATCCCTTCACCCCGTCCTCCCTCTCCCCGTCACTCAGCACTGTCACCCCGGGGAGGTCAGAGAAGAGAGTGACGGAGGGACCCGGCTGTGTGGAGGGAGAAGCAGTACCCTCTGGAAGAAGGAGTGGCTGGGGCTCCGCACACGCTGCTGAAGGGCCACAGTGAGCCATCGTTGGTCAGTGCCCAGCTAGACCCAGGGTCTACAGACACCGCCTTTCATTCCAGTCAATGACCGAGAACTGCGAGTGTCTCGGGAACTGGTTAACCACATCTTCCAGCTGCTGCAGGCTTTAGTGCCACGGGGACATGGAGGGCATCCACTGCCAGTGGCCCTGAAAGTGACAGCAGTGCTCCTTCCAGGGCTCCACAGGTAACCTCTGTGGGATATCACAAGCCTGTGACACCTGCCCACAACATTCTGACAGCAATGACCAGCACCGTTGAGGTTCAGGCATCAGTAATATGTCCAGGGAGTGTGAGGCTAGACTATCACTTTGGTCTGAAGGCTGCACAGAGCATAGGGAAGGGGCCCTGGAGTGAGGCACCTTGTGCTGAAAGATTTCACATCTGAGTGACACTTACACTGCTCATCAGAACAAGGGCTCTTTAAGGCTCATAGGCAGGGAGACCTTCTTGGGAGTTTATTGATAATAGTGAACATTGTGTTACAAGTGATTAATACCCATACCCAGGCTGTGCAATTACATCTTCTTACCCTTCCTAACCCTGCCACTATATCTTGGTGCTCCCCCGACATCCACAGCAGAGGTGGAGGCAGCCAGCTGACAGTAACACCCTGTCTGTGCTGTCCTTGGGCTGAGACCTGGAGGGCCCCGGCCTGCTTTCAGGGTCCTGCTGTGTTGCAGTGGCACCCTCCTCGGCCTATGGAGTTGGAGCTGCTGAGGTCACAGGAAGAGGGGATTTGAATGGGCCGGATACTCCCAGAGTCACCTGGATGGCCCTGGGATGTGCACCTTCTGATCCTCCTCCCTATGAGTGCCTCGGGGTCCCTGGCTGACTCCTCGAGGAGAAGGGGAAGCTGGAGTGAGATCGAGCTGCCCCGCACCCCTCTCATGTACACGCTGTTGGAGGCCAACTATAGCATCAGTGATGGAGTTCAGCTTGTGCAGCAGTGCAGGAACGATGTCCTGGACCAAGGTCTCCATGGTGGCTGCCATCCTACTAGTGTTGCCCTCAGTTTGTTGGCATATCGACGCTATCACCTCAGCCTGAAAGCAGACGGACTCCTCCACCATGCCTTGCAATCTGAGGAGTGCAGCAGACACCCCTTCCTGATGTTCCCGAGCTTGCCTTTACAGTTCCAGCAACTGAGGTATGACTGAGTCCTGAAGCTCGTCATCTGACTCGGACTCAGCAAATTTCTGGCCTCTAGCAGTCCTTCGAGTGCCGGAAATCTGGGAAATCCCTGCCACCACCTGCCGCTGAGCTGTGGAGACTAGATCACTGAAAGTATTTAAAGAGGAGGTAGATAGATTTTTGAAATATCGGGGAGCTGAGGCTATGAGGAGCTGGCACGAAAGAGGAGTTGAGGCCTGGGGTAGATCAGCCATGATCTTATTGAATGGTGGGGCAGGCTTGAGGGGCCGAATGGCCTACTCCTGCTCCTATTTCTCATGTTCTTATGTTCTTCATGTCCACCATTGAAAAGGCATGTTTCCCATAATGCATAATGGGAATGCATAATTGTTGCAGTGGGATTGGGGTGATACAGTGTGGGAAGCTGCCATTATGGCCAGCGGGTAAAAAAGTTGTTTTTCCTGCCTGCAACCGCACTTAGTTCAAATCAGGCACAATTCCACCCACAGGCTTTAATTCACTGAGTCTCCAGCACTGATCCCTGTGGCACTCCACTAGTCACAGCTTGCCAACTCAGGAAAGACCCATTAATCCCTACTCTCTGTTTCTTGTTAGATAACTATTCCTTTATCCGTGCTAATATGTTAGCCCCCACACTATGTTCTCTTATCTTGTGTAGTAATCCTTGATGTGGCATCTTATCAAACGCCTTTTGGATATCCAAGTACACCACATCTACAGGTTCCCCTTTATCTACCTTGCTTGTTACTTCCTCCAAAAATCGAGCCTCTCCACCATTCAATTAGATCATGGCTGATCATCCATCTCTACGCCATTTCTCCCCCTATCGCCATTCTGATGATGTCATTAGTCTCCAGAAATCTATCGATTTCTTGAAGATGTTCAGTGATTGAGCTTCCACAGCTCAATGGGGTAGAGAATTCCAGATTCACTACTCTCTGAGTGAAGGAATTCCTCCTCATCTCAGTCTTAAATGGCCTACCCCTTATTTTGAGATTATGTCCCCAGGTTTTAGATTTACCAGCCAAGGGAAACATCCTACCTACATCCACCCTGTCACACCCTGTAAGAATTTTGTAAGTTTCAATGAGATCGCCTCTCATTCTCCGAAACTTTAGAGAATAAAGGCCCAGTTTCCTCAATTTCTCCTCATAAGACAATCCCACCATCCATGAAGTTAATCTGGTGAACCTCTCTATGGCAAATATCTCTTCCTTAGATAAGGAGACCAATACACAACACTCCAGGTGTGGTCTCACCAAGGCTCTATACAATTGCAGCAAGACATCCCTGCTCCTGTACTCAAATCCCCTTGTGATGAAGGCCAGTTACCAGGTCCCCTGACTCATGCTCTAGAGGAACAGCACTAGGTTTAGTTGCTCTTTTCCTAATTAAATACTTGTAGAAACTCTTACTATCTGCTTTTATATTAGTAGCTAGCTTTCTCTCAGATACTTCTTTCTGCCTCTTTATTGTTTTTGGCATTCTTTGCTGGTTCTTAAATTCTGACCAATCTCCTGACCTACCACTAATCTTTACAGATTTGTACAGTTTTGCTTTTAATTTAATACTATCCTTAACTTCCTTTCCCATCACACTCTGGTTATCATTACCTAAATCGCTACCCTGCTCTAATACCTTGTGTTTCTCTTTGATTTACCAAAACGCCCCTCACATGATCCCTTCTCACTATCAGCCAGTCCACAACTCTTAATCCCAGCCAGGTCAAGCACAGGTTTCATATTTTCACTTTATCTCCATTCAGGCAGTTCGTCTCAGATTCAAAGAAGGAACACTCACCCATGTACTAATCTGAATGATAAATATTTTGAGTAAATGCTTTGATGGATCCTGGAACATGATGACAGAATTCATATGAAAACATATCATTGCATCACAAAATAACACATCTTCCCTCTGATTCTGTTTCCCTTCTAGTGGTCAAAGCAGTGTCCTTTTGAAGGGGAGCAATTTGCTCAGAATACTGAGAGGAGTCACGTACCAGTTAGATATTTCACTGTCACAGGTAAATAGTGTAATGGGCATTAGATTGATGTTTTTCAGTTATTCATAATAACGTCAAGTAAGCTGTTGCTGCTTTTTTTGTCTGACTCAAACAGTTTGATGAATTTTGTTAGTGACTTGCTATCCGAAGATGCTGTCAATTTGTTTGCGAGTTCCAACAGACAGATGGAGAGTCTAAAACATTTCTATAACAGCAAGTTGATAAAGCCTCAATTTAGTGAGAAATTACACACAGTGTGTGGGCCGTCACCATGTCAGAGTCATTATGATCACCTTGCCACAGGTCTGTCCTATTGTAAATGCTGCAAGGGCTAGTAGTTAGGGTAGTAATTGAGGATTTGTTTCTGCTGAGTAGTTGCGCTTTCTCAATGTAACTGCTGCAGAAGAGGCTTTCTAATAATTGGAACACTGCTTGGTTATGAACACATCCTTCACACTTTTGATAGCACACCACAATTACATCCTATCAATTACCCCAATTATATGATCATCAATGCTTTCTGATGTTACACAGTAATGAATACACTCTAGTCTTACTTTGTCATTAAAACACTGCAATCTGATCTCCCACTATCATTAACACACCCTGATCCCTCTGTGCTGAACATAGATTTATTTATTTTGTTCTGATGGAAACTGGCTAAAACCCAGCCAAGTATGACATCCCCCCTCTCCAGTCCTCTGACTAATCCTTCTCTGAGAGACTCTGGCAGGAGCTCCAGATTGTCAGAGATTCATTATGGATCGCAGCATCTGATATACACATCAACCTAATCTTAGAGCCAGCCTGGGATTCACTCTGCAAACTGCTCGATTGACCCAGTCACTGATTGTTGAAAGGCTGGGATATGATTTTCCTGTCAGACACTTATTTTAATTCAATTGAAAATGGAACTTTATTTGTAAAATTGTTCAACATCTCTAATGTCATTAAACAAGATTATGCTACCTCACATAGAACCCTATAACTTGGGGCTAATCCATACAAAGATGATTATAGCTAGTTAATATAGTTGTCAAGAAACAGGGGCCTGGAAATTAGGCCATATAGCCCCTGTTTTCAGGTGCTCGATACAATAGTAGGTTGCAGATCTGTAGCCACATCTAAGGGGTATATGATTGTGAGATGGCTTGTGCATAGAGGCCTCTGCTTCTTGCCCCCATTTTCGGGACTTGGTAGGTGGCTACACAGTCTAATTTCTAGAATCCCATTTATTTACAGCTCTGGTTATAATATACTTGTATGGCTAAGCTACAAATTAAAGGGTTCTATGTGATGTAGCATAATCTGTCTTATTTGGTGACATTGAAGATATTGAGCTATTTTATAAATAAAGCTCCCTGCATCTGAAAACCATTCTTCACACGAAAAACTGCAGTGAAATGTTCTTACATCAGCATTGTTACTTGATTTGAGGGTCAGTGAACTGAGAGGAAGAAGAGTTCCTGAATGGGATATGAAAACGGCTATTGGTGATTGCAATTGTATTCATACACCTCGCTGTCAACTAGATTCAACCAGGAGAAACATTAAATGGTTTCCTGCCCTCAGAGATGCCAGACTCTCTGGAGCCAGTTTACTTCATAACTCCACATGAGCTTCAGGTCTGTACATAACACCATTTACCTGCCTTTGTCCCTTATCCCTATCCCTTGACACTGCTTTTAACAAAAAGAATCTGTCAATCTCAGTCTTGAAAGCTCCAACTGTTCCAAGATCCATTGGTATTTTAGGAAATTTCCACATTTCCACTACACTTTGGGTGGAAAATGCTTCCTGATTTCCCTCTTGAACAATCTCGCAATAATTTTAAGATATCTGGATGCCTCAGGGGGAATCGTTACCCAGCATTTAGACAATGGAATCCTTTTTCCATTTGCTGTGGGCTCAGTTCTAGCTGTGGTGAACTTTGAGGTCGTTAGGAATTTTACAGTTAAAAGAAAAAATATAGTCTTCAGGCTCAAACTCAGAGCAGGGTTAAGAACACACTGTCCAACTGAGCTTACTAAAGGGTGGGAATTTACCCCAGAATCTTGGATTGAGAAAAATAACTATAGCGGCCATTCCGAGCTGTTTCACACCCATCTTGGATTCAGCAAGAGAAGATTTTGAAGTTATGCTTTATTTATGAGATATGTAAGCTGTATGTTATAATCCACCCTTCCTCTTCACCAAAAGGACAGAGATAACCTTGAGTTATCTTTCTCCTGGTTTGTACATCAGAGAGAGACAATATGGTAAGCCGCACTCGGGCCTGGGTTTGCACAAATGCCTCATTGTTCCCACTGATCCTGTTAATCAGCCTATTATTACGAGTTGGGCAGTCATTTGAAACGCATTCTGTCATCTGCACACAGTTAAAGGCAAAACAGCTGCAAGTGTTTTAGAGAGAGAAAAATAAATTTGACAAAAATATGTTTTCTGTCCTTGGGTCTGGAAGTTTAACTTGGCAATGGCCCATTTCTTTGTGCTTTGAGTTACTCACTGTCCTGGGATTGTTAACGGAGTAACAACTGATGATCGAGCAAAAGCAAATGAACACTTTATAAAATAATTTGGCTTGGATTTTAACTGGGCAGTAGGAAACCACACTAATGAGTGAATATCACACCCGTTGGCCCCAGAATGAATTCCGCCCAATTTTACCATTAAATCTGCTCACTGGCCATGCACTTGCAACCAGCAGGAGGCGATGGAAGCTGTTTGTTAGCATTAGGTAAGTGATGGAGTTGACATTGGGGTCAATTTCTATTTGCAAAGGGAGGGAAGTCTGTTGCAGGACAGGCTTAAGCTTATTTTGTGGATGTCTCCTAGCCCCACAAGGAAAGTAAAAAATTGACCTGTTGGGGCCTCTTTTGGTTCCTTTTCCATTATCACCAGCTGGTAGGAGAAGCACAGGAGCTTCTCAATAAGCCACCATTTAAAATTGCAGTCAGGTCCCATAGACTATCTCTGGGATCCAACATGTATCTGTAAAGAAGGACTGCACCAGTTTTAGGCTTAGGGTAGCAGGTTAAAATTCAGGACAACTTTCCAGTTGGTAAGTAACATGGGAAATTTTAACTGCCTATCTACCTATTTCTGCTGTTTGAACAGGATAAAAATCACTCAATATCTGAACTAAGCAAACTTCAAAAATATTCTTTGGTCAATGTATGGTCTAAAGTGCACTTTCGATAGTATAAAATCATGAGTTTCAGACCCCAGCCTTGTGATCACAGAAAGGCAGGCAGCATGGGCCAGGAGAGAACCGAAGGACAGGTACCTGCTCTCCCTGACTTTAACCTCTTACCGGATAGAACACAGTAATGTCAGGGGATGGACAGCAAGTAACTGACCCCTTCTCTTGGTTAGAGTATGTGGGTATTCCTCCCCGCTTCTGCCCCATTTCACACCCAATTGCCCAATGTCTCTCTATTCTGTCCCATTTCTCTGCCCCTCCTATTTCTCTTCTCTGATCTAGAACTCTCACAGCTCCTCCATTATTCAAGCTTCTTCCAGAAGTATGGCTACCTCCTTTGTGTTGAACATTTCTATTTCCATCAATAAATTATTAAGAAACTAAAGTCTATCCCAGATTGAAAGTGGCTGCCATATGGGGAGATGCACCAGATGAACTTTAAAGTCCCACAGTTCCAGAGAGACCATGTGATGTACTCCACAAGCTCACTGTGGATGGGAGAACCTCATCAGGCCTGTAGTCTCCACATAGGTTTCAGATTTCATTCGAAACAGTGGTAACCTCATTTCTGCACATGTTCCTTCCAAGCACCACTCCCGCTGGGAGAACAGAACCGATTCAAAGATCCACTGCAGTAGATCCTCCTTTCTCAAACTGTCTTTCCTGGCTGAGTCTTCACAACCACCTACAATCTCTGAGCTTTTAAAACTCAAGTTTTAAAAATCCACCCTTGCCACCACTTGCTGAAGTACCTCAATTTCACTCATTAGTTTTGCATAGTGTCCACATTGTGGCTTTCAGCCCATCACTGAAACATTTCAGTTCAAAGTGCTTCCTGTGATGTAGAAGGTACTCAAATTGGATGGAAAGACATTCTCCACATTCTCTTTTTTCATGTTACTCACAGTAAGGGTCACAATCCTGACCTGAGTCCAGCTGCATGAACACAACCCAACATCCACAACGCTGCAGCAAGACAACAGTGGGGCCATTAGACTGAGGCCTGCAGAGCAAGAATCAGCTAAACAGCAAACCTTTTATATTCAGCCTGTCAGACCATTCATAAAAGATTGTTTAATATCTGGTTTCCTGCTCCACAGGCAGTCTTTTGTGTGAGTGGTGTGGATTTATTGGGAATGAGAGAGCAGCCCTCCATCCTGACCTCAGGGAATTGTGGTATGGAAGTAGAGGCCCTGTGTGCTTTTTCAGGAATATCTGCCAGGAATGCATGAAATCAGACTCCGCATCAATCACTGGAAAAGTGCCTAGGGGGAGTACTTATTTTCCGGTTGCTAGAATGTGAGTGGAGTCTGGGAAATGTACAGCTGCCCTGTAAACTGGGTTCTTGTCACCTTTCAGAATATTGACTCTCCTGTTCGGATGCTCCTAACATTTAATCCAGTTTTCAGGGGCTGACACTAAGTCACACACAAGCGAAAATCAGAATAGTTCTTTTTTCACTTTGAATTTTTTGTGATATAAGTTTTGACAGGAAAAACAAAGCATGTTTGGGAATTGTTTATTTCTGCAGTTTAAGTTGATTAAAGCAGTCATTTGTTTATTTGCTGTTCCACATGGAAAATCTTCCTATTCCCCCAGTCTCTCTCAGCCTTAGGTTTATCTGGGGCCCTGCATTACCCCTCCACTTCTTACTCAGCCTAATCAAGAAACAAACATTGCCACTTACCCTATTCCCTATACTGCTTAGCTGTACAAAATACATAATCTTAATATGGTTGAAAGAAATGACTAGCACAGCAAGGTGAATTAACTGCTCAGATGAGATAGGGAGTGTAGGGTGTTAACAGAGCCTCTGGTAGGACTGGCTGAGTTGGGCTGTGAGATCTCCTGCCTAGTTGAGTGCTTTATGAACACTGACATACTTACTTGCTGACCTTGGCACTCACTCATCGAGCCTGAGTACTATTCCCCATACTTCATGGCCATGGGTCTCTATTTGCTTACACATTGCGTGTGTTTTTAAGCCTGTCAGTCTGCTCAAAATGCTTCTTGACCTGCCTGCTCACTGGCCTGCCCCTGGGTTTGCAGCTTACTGGTCACCCTACCTAAATGTATTTTTTTGATCACTTGTATTATCACTCACACCGGATAGTGGTGTCCAGCAAGCTCCCTCACACAGCCTCAAACTGCATTTTCAGCAAGTGTTCCCTGACCCAAGTGCTGTCATATAATATCCCTCACAATTATTGCCCTCTGCATTTCCTTTCTACAATGCTTCCTCCTGACAGTAAGACATCTAGTGCCTACTGAACTGACCCTCAGGCCCCAACTTTCATCTCAGTTACATACGAACATAGAACGGGAGTAGGCCACTCAGTCCTTCAAGCCTGCTCTGCCATTCAATAAGATCATGGCTGATCTGATTGTAATCTCCCCCCTACTCCTGATAACCTTTCAGCCCCTTGTTAATCAAGAATCTATCTAGCTCTGCCTTAAAAATATTTAAAGACTCTGCTTCCACCACCTTTTGAAGAGAGTTTCAAAGACCCATAACCCCCTGAGAGAAAAAAAATTTCCTCATCTCTGCCTTAAATGAGCAACACCTTATTTTTAAACAATGACCCCTCGTTCTAGATTTTTCCACAAGATAAAGCATCCTCTTCACACTCACCTTGTTAAGACTCCTCAAGATCTTAAAGGTTTCAATCAAGTCACCTTTTACTCTTCTAAACTCCAATGGATGCAAGCCTAACTTGTCTAACCTTTCCTAATAAAACAACTCACCCATTCCAGATATTAGTTTAGTAACTCATCTCTGAACTGCTTCAAACACATTTACATCTTTCCTTTAAATAAGATGACCATTGTACACAGTACTCCAGATGTGGTCTCACCAGTGCTCTGTACAACTGAAGCATAAATTCCCTACTCTTGTATTCAATTTGCCTCACATTAAGTAAGAATGTTCTATTAGCTTTCCTAATTACTTGCTGGTACCTACATATTAGCCTTTTGTGATTCATGCATTAAACTTAAATAAGGGCAATTATGAGGGCATGAATGCGGAGCTAGCTAAAGTGAACTGGCAAATGAGGGTTAAGGAATATGTCAAACAAGTTCAGTGGCGGACATTTTAAAGGATATTTCGGAATATGCAGAATAGATACATTCCAATGAGAAAGAAACATTCTAAAGGGAGGGCCCACCATCCATGGTTAACTAAAAAAGTTAAAGTCAATATCAAACAAAAAGAAAATTACACAAAGGCAGGTGGCAGGTCAGAAGATTGGAAAGAATATAAAGGACAGCAAAGGATGACAAAAAGATTAATAAGGAAGGAAAAACTAGAGTATGAGAGAAAGCTAGCTAGTAATACAAAGATGAACAGTAAGAGTTTCTACAGGTATTTAAATAAGCAAAGAATTAACAAAGTGAGTATTGGTCCTATGGAGGGTGCATCTGGGGAATTGATAATGGAAAGTAGGGAGATGGGGGATGAATTAAACAAGTATTTTGCTTTGGTCTTCACTATAGAGGACACAAGTAACATCCCGGAAATAGCAGTAAATCAAGAAATGAAAGGGAGGGAAGAACTCAGGAAAATTACAATCACCAGGGAAGTGGTATTGAACAAATTGTTGGGCCTGTGGACTGACAAATCCCCAGGTCCAGATGGACTTCACCCTAAGATCTTGAAAGAAGTGGCTAGGGAGATGGTTGATGCACCGATTTTAATTTTCCAAAATTCCCTAGATTCAGGGAAGGTTCCATTAGATTGGAAAATAGCAAACATAACTCCTTTATTCAAAAAGGGAGGGAGACTGAAAGCAGGGAACTACAGGCCAGTTAGCCTAGCATCCGTCATAGTGAAAATGTTAGAAGCTATTATTAAAGCTGTTATAGCAGGGCACTTAGAAAAATTCAAGGCAATCAGACAGAGTCAACGTGGTTCTGTAAAAGGGGAAATCATGTTTAACCAATTTATTGGAGTTCTTTGAAGGAGTCACATCTGCTGTGGATAAAGGGGAACCAGTGGATGTGTTGTACTTAGATTTCCAGAAGGCATTTGATAAAGTGCTACATCAAAGGTTATTGTGAAAAATAAAAGCTCATGGTGTGGGGGGTTAACATATTGGCATGGATAGAAGATTGGCTTACTAACAGGAAGCAGAGAGTTGGCATAAATGGGTCTTTTCTGGTTGGCAGGATGTGACAAGTGGCATGCCATAGGGATCAATGCTGGGGCCGCAGCTTTTTACAATTTATGCAAGTGACTTAGATTAAGGGACTGAAGGATTGGTGGCTGAATTTGCTGATGACACAAAAATAGGTAGGAAAGTAAATTGTGAAGAGGATGTAAGGAGGCTACAAAGTGACAGAGATAGGTTAAGTGAGTGGGCAAAGATCTGCAAATGGAGTGTAATGGGGGCAAATGTGAAATCATTCATTTTGGCAGGAAGGATAAAAAGGAAGCTTATTATCTAAATGGTGAGAGATTGCAGAGCTCTGAGATTCAGAGGGATCTGGGTGTCCTAGTGCATGAATCACAAAAGGTTAGTATACAGGTACAGCAGGGAGTTAGGAAAGCTAATAGAATGTTATCATTTATTGTGAGGGGAATTGAATACAAAAGTAGGGAGGTTATGCTTCAGTTGTACTGGGCATGGTGAGACCACATCTGGAGTATTATGTGCAATACTGGTCTACTTATTTAAAGAAAGATGTAAGTGCGTTAGAAGCAATTCAGAGAGGGTTTACTGGACTAATACCTGGAATGGGTGTGTGGTCTTATGAGAAAATGCTGGACAGCTAACGCTTGTAGCCACTGGAATTTAGAAGAGTAAGAGGTGACTTAATTGAAACCTTTAAGATTCCGAGGGGTCTTGACAGAGTGGATGTAGAGAGGATGTTTCCTCTTGTGGAAAAATCTAGAACGAAGGGTCATTGTTTAAAAATAAAGGGCCACTCATTTAAGACAGAGATGAGGAGAATTTTTTTTTCTCTGAGAGGATTGTGAGTCTTTGGAACTCTCTTCTTCAAAATGTGGTGGAAGCAGAGTCTTTGAATGCTTTTAAGGCAGATGGATTCTTGATTAACAAGCGGAGGGGTGAAAGGTTGTCAAGGGTTCTGGAGAGGGGATAAGTAGGCTAACAAAGCAAAAGGATTTGGTGGCATTGTAGGGCAGCTACTTAGGTAATGATACCCAGAGTGTGACAGGAAGGGACAGAGTGTACAAACATGAAAAAAACAGCAGCAAATAGGGTCAAAGGGGGAAAAAATGGTGAAAAGGCAAAATTAATGGCTCTTTACTTAAATGCATGTAGTATTCGGAACAAAATAAATTAATTAACAGCACAAATAGAGGTTAATGGGTATGATCTTACAGCCGTAACGAAGACATGGTTACCAGGAGATCAAAGCTGGGAACTAAATATTCAGGGGTATGTGACTTATCGCAAGGACAGACAGGAAGGAAAGGGTGGTGGGGTAGCTTTCTTAGTACGAGGTGGAATAAGTATGATAGCAAGAAATGATCTTGGATTGGAAGATGTGGAATTCATATGGGTGGAGGTAGGAAATAACAAGGGGAAGAAGACACTGGTGAGAGTAGTCTATAGGCCCCCTAACAGTAGCTATGCTGTAGGACAGAGAATAAATTAGGAGATAATGAGGACATGTAAAAAAGGCAGTACATTAATCATGGGTGACTTTAATCTTCATGTAGATTGGGAAAAACAAATTGGTAGAGGTAGCCACGAGCAAGAATTCATGGAGTGTATTTAGGACAACTTCCTAGAACAATATGTTGTGGATCCAACCAGGGATCAGGCTATTTTGAATCTGGTAATATGTAATGAATATGTAATATGTTTAATAAATGATCTCAGAGTTAAAGACCCCCTAGGAAGCAGTGACCATAACATGGTGGAATTTAGTATTCAGTTTGAGAGTGAGAAACTTAGTTCGGAAACAACTGTGCTAAATTTAAATAAGGGCAATTACAAAGGAACGAGGGCAGAGTTGGCTGGAGTGGACTGGGAAAGGAGTTTAGCAGAAAAGACAGTTGATGAACAACGGCAGACGTTTAAGAAAATAGTTCATGACTCACAACAAAAGATATATCCCAGTGGGATAAACCAGCCATGGTTAGCCAAGGAAGTTAAGGATAGTGTCAAAGTGAAAAAAAAAACATAAAATGTGGCAAAGATTAATGGTAAGCCAGAGAACTGGGAAAGTTTTAAAAGCCAACGAAAGGTGACAAAAAAAACCTAAGAGGGAGAAAATAAACTTTGTGGGTAAACTAACAAGTAATATAAAAACGGACAGTAAGAGCTTCTTTAAATATATAAAAAGAAAGAGGCCAAAGTCAATATAGTCCCCTTAGAGAAGTAGGCCGAGGAAATAATAATGGGGAACCAGGAAATGGCAGAGGAGTTGAATAAATACTTTGCATCAGTCTTCATAGTAGAAGACACTAATAGCATTCCAAAAATACAATATAATCATGGGGCAAAAGCGGGAGAGGAAATAAATACAATAACTATCACTAGAGAAAAAGTACTAGGAAAACTAATGGGGCTAAAGGCCAAAACGTCACCTGGACCTGATAGGTTGCATTCTAGGGTATTAAAGGAAATAACTGCAGAGATAGTGGATGCACTGGTAAGTAACCTTCCAAGAATCCTTAGATTCTTGAAAAGACCCAGAGGATTGGAATACTGCCAATGTAACACCCTTATTCAAAAAGGGAGGGAGACAAAAAACAGGTAAATATAGGCCAGTTAGCTTAACATCTGTCATTGGGAAAATGTTACAGTCTATTAAACATTTAGAAATGCATAATATGATCAAGCAGAGTCAGCATGGTTTCATGAATAGGAAATCATGCCTGACAAATTTATTAGAATTCTTTGAGGAGGTAACAAGCAAGGTAGATAAAGGGGAACCAGTAGATGTAATATATTTGGATTTCCAAAAGGTGTTTGATAAGGCTACTAAATAAGATGGTGTTGGGGGCAATATATTAGCATGGTGTTGGGAGTAGTAAATTAGCATAGATAGAGGACTGGCTAACTTAATAAGATAAGAGTCCATGGCGTTGGGGGTGGTATATTAGCATGGATAGAGGACTGGCTAACTAATAGAAGTCTGAGAGTTGGGATACGGGTTGGGGGGGGGCGGGGGGGGGCTGTTGGCTGCATTTTCAGGATGGCAACCTGTAACTAGTGGAGTGCCACAAGAATCAGTGCTGGGGCCATAATTATTTACTATATATATTAATGGATGGGGGAAGTGAATGTACTATCGCCAAGTTTATGGATGACACAAAAATAGGTGGGAAGGCAAGTGGTGAGGATGACACAGAGTCTACAGAGGGATGTAGACAGGTTAAGTGAGTGGGCAAAAATATGGCAGATGGAATATAATGTGGGAAATGTAAGGTTATGTACATTGGCAGGAAGAATAGTGGAGCTGAATATTATTTAAATGGAGAAAGATTGCAGAAATCTACAGCACAGAGGGATTTGGGGGTCCTCGTGCATGTATCCCAAAAGGCTAGCACACAAGTTCAGCAGGTAATAGGTAAGGCAAATAGAATGGCCTTTATTTCAAAGGGAATGGAGTATAAAAATCAGGAAGTTTTGCTAAAACTATACAAAGCACGAGTTAGACCATGCCTAGAATACTGTGAACAGTTTTGGTCCCCTTATCTAAGGAAAGATATACTGGCATTGGAGGCAGTCTAGGGAATGTTCACTAGGTTGATCCTGGGGATGGAGGGATCTTCTTATGAGGAGAGGTTGAGTAGGTTGAGCCTGTACTCATTGGAGTTTAGGAGAATGAGAGGTGACCTTATTGAAACATATGTGATTCTTAGGAGGCTTGACAGGGTAGATGCTGAGAGGTTGTTTCCCCTTGTAGGAGAGTCTAGGACCAGAGGGCATAATCTCAGAGTAAGGGGTCACCCATTTAAGACAGAGATGAGGAGGAATTTCTTCTCGCAGAAGGTAGTCAATCTGTGGAATTTTTTACCACAGTGGGCTGCAGAGGCTGGTTCGTTAAGTATATTCAAGGCTGAGATAGACAGATTTTTAATCAGTAAGGGAATCAAGGGTTATGGGGAAAAGGCAGGAAAGTAGAGTTGAGGATTATTAGATCAACCATGATCTTATTGAATGGTGGAGCAGATTCGATGAGCTGAGTGGCCTACTTCTGCTCCTACGTCTTATCGGTAGGCAGGAATATGGGGTTGAGGTTACATTCAGATCAGCCATGATTTTATTGAATGGAGGAGCAGGCTCGAGGGGCTAAGTGGCCTACTCCTGCTTCCAATTCGTATGTTCACGTGCAAGATACCCAGATCCCCCTGCATCTCAGAGCTCTGCAATCTCTCACCATTTAGATAGTATGCTTCTCTTTTATTCTTCCTGCCAAAATGGACAATTTCACATTTGCCCACATTATACTCCATTTGCCAGATCTTTGCCCACTCACTTAACCTATCTATATCTTTTCATAGCCTCCTTATGTCCTCCTCACAACTTACTTTCCTACCTATCTTTGTGTCATCAGCAAATTTGGCAACCATCTCATCCATCCCTTCATCCAAGCCCTTTATATAAATGGTAAATAGTTGAGGTCCCAGCACTGATCCCTGTAGCACACCACTTGTTTCATCTTGCCAACCTGAAAAAGATCCATTTATGCCCACTCTTTGCTCCCTGTTAGCTGGCCAATCTTCTATCCATGCCAATATGTTACCCCCTACACCATGAGCTTTTATTTTCCACAATAACTTTTGATGTGGCACTTTATCAAATGTCTTCTGGAAATCTAAGTACAGTACATCTACCGGTTCCCCATTATCCACAGTGCATGTTACTTCTTCAAAGAACTCCAATAATTTGATTAAACACGATTTCCCTTTCACAAAACCATGTTCACACTGCCTGATTACCTTGAGCTTATCCAAGTGCTCTCCTCTCGCTTCTTTAATAACAGCTTTTAACATTTTCCTCAAAACAGATGTTAAGCTAACTGACCTGTAGTTTCCTGCTTTCTGTCTCCCTCCCTTTTTGAATAATGGAATTATATTTGCTATTTTTCAATCCAATTACACCTTTCCCAAATCTAAGGAGTTTTGGAAAATTAAAACCAATGCATCAACTATCTCACTAGCCACTTCTTTTAAGACCCTAGAATGAAGTCGATCAGGACCCAGCTGCAGCTCCAACAATTTACTCAGTACCACTTCTCTGGTGATTACAATTTTCCTGAATTCCTCCCTACCTTCCATTTCCTGATTTACAGCTGCCTCTGGGATGTTATTTGTATCCTCTATAGTGAAGACTAATGCAAAATACCTGTTCAATTCATCTGCCATTTGCTTGTTTAGACACACATATACAGATACGCATTCATACATACCCAGCTCCATAGACTACCAAGGGAGGAGATCGCAGGGGCTCTGACCCAAATTTTTAATTCCTCTCTGGCCACAGGGGAGCTGCCAGACGACTGACTGGAGAACAGCTAATAAAAAAAAAAAACTGCGGATGCTGGAAATCCAAAACAAGAACAGAATTACCTGGAAAAAATCAGCAGGTCTGGCAGCATCGGCGGAGAAGAAAAGAATTGACGTTTCGAGTCCTCATGACCCTTCAACAGAACTGAGTGAATCTTAGGAAAGGGGTGAAATATAAGCTGATTTAAGGTGGGGGGTGGGGGGAGGTGGGAGAGAAGTGGGGGGTGTGGTTGTAGGGGTAAGCAAGCAGTGATAGGAGCAGATAATCAAAAGATGACACAGATAAAAGAACAAAAGAACACAGGTGTTGAAGGTGGTGATATTATCTAAACGAATGTGCTAATTAAGAATGGATGGTAGGGCACTCAAGGTACAGCTCTATTAGGGGTGGGGTGGGAAGACTAGCGGGGCATAAAAGATTTAAAAATAATGGAAATAGGTGGGCAAAGAAAAATCAATATAAATTATTAGAAAAAACAAAAGGAAGGGGGAAGAAACAGAAAGGGGGTGGGGATGGAGGAGGGAGTTCAAGATCTAAAGTTGTTAAATTTACGTAAACTGGGCGACCGCTTTGCAGAACGCCTGCGGTCTGTCCGCAAGAATGACCCAAACCTCCCTGTTGCTGGCCATTTTAACACTCCACCCTGCTCTCTTGCCCACATGTCTGTCCTTGGCTTGCTGCATTGTTCCAGTGAAGCCCAACGCAAACTGGAGGAACAACACCTCATCTTCCGACTAGGCACTTTACAGCCTTCTGGACTGAATATTGAATTCAACAACTTTAGATCTTGAACTCCTCCTCCATCCCCACCCCCTTTCCGTTTCTTCCCCCTTCCTTTTGTTTTTTCCCATAATTTATATAGATTTTTCTTTTCCCACCTATTTCCATTATTTTTAAATTTTTTATGCCCCGCTAGTCTTTCCACCCCACCCCCACTAGAGCTGTACCCTGAGTGCCCTACCATCCATTCTTAATTAGCACATTCGTTTAGATAATTTCACTACCTTCAACACCTCTGTGTTCTTTTGTTCTTTTGTCTGTGACATCTTTTGATTATCTGCTCCTATCACTGCTTGCTTGTCCCTACAACCACGCCACCCCCCCCACTTCTACCCAACCACCCCCCACCCCCCCCACCTTAAATCAGCTTATATTTCACCCCTTTCCTAAGATTCACTCAGTTCTGTTGAAGGGTCATGAGGACTCGAAACGTCAACTCTTTTCTTCGCCGCCGAAGCTGCCAGACCTGCTGAGTTTTTCCAGGTAATTCTGTTTTTGTTTTGGAGAACAGCTAATGTGGTTCTGCTATTTAAGAAGGGTTGTAGAGTTAAGCCAGGGAACTACAGGCCAGTGAGTCTCACGTCAGTTGTAGGGAAACTATTGGAGAAATTGCTGAAGGAGAGTATCTATCTCCACTTGGAGAGGCAAGGTTTGATCAGGGATAGTCAGCATGGCTTTGTCAGAGTGAGGTCATGCCTAACAAATTTGATTGAATTTTTTGAGGAGGTGACCAGGTGTGTAGATGAGGGTAGTGCAGTTGATGTAGTTTATATGGATTTCTGCAAAGCCTTTGTCAAGGTCCCACATGAGAGACTTGTAAAGCAGGCAAATGCACATGGGATACAGGGTAATTTGATAAGGTGGATTCAAAGTTGGCTTAGTTGTAGGAGACAAAGGGTGATGATAGAAGGCTGATTTAGTGACTGGAAGCCAGTGTCCAGTGGCGTACCACAGGGATCTGTGCTGTGTCCCCTATTATTCATCATTTATATAAACAACATAGATGACCATGTGGCGGGGGGGGGAGGGGGGTAGGATTACTAAGTTTGTGGATGACACAAAGATTGGCCGGGTGGTTAACAGTGAGGTTGAGTGTCTTGGGCTACAGGAAGATATAGACGGGATGGTCAAATGGGCAGATAAGTGGCAGATGGAATTTAACCCTGAAAAATGTGAGGTGATACACTTTGGAAGGAGTAATTTGACACGGAAGTATTCAATGAACGGCATGACACTAGGAAATTCTGAGGAACAAAGGGACCTTGGCGTGTGTCCATAGATCTCTGAAGGCAGAGGGGTATGTTAGTGGGGTGGTGAAAAAGGCATATGGGACACTTGCCATTATCAATCGAGGCATAGATTACAAAAGTAGGGAGATCATGTTGGAGTTGTATAGAACCTTGGTGAGGCCACAGCTGGAGTACCCTGTGCAGTTCTGGTTACCACATTATAGGAAGGATGTGATTGGACTGGAGGGGGTGCAGAGGAGATTCACCAGGATGTTGCCTGGGATGAAACATTTAAGTAATGAGGAGAGGTTGGATAGACTTGGGTTGTTTTCTTGGAGCAGAGAAGACTGAGGGGCGACCTGATCGAGGTGTACAGGATTATGAGGGGCATGGACAGGGTGGATAGGGAGCAGCTGTTCTCCTTAGTTGAAGGGTCAGTCACAAGGGGAGATATTCAAGGTGAGGGGCAGGAGGTTTAGGGGGGATGTGAGGAAAACCTTTTTTACCCAGAGGGTGGTGACAGTCTGGAATGCGCTGCCTGGGAGGGTGGTGGAGGTGGGTTGCCTCACATCCTTTAAAAAGTACCTGGATGAGCACTTGGCACGTCATAACATTCAAGGCTATGGGCCAAGTGCTGGTAAATGCAATTTGGTAGGTAGGTTAGATGTTTCTTGCGAGTTGGTGCAGACTCGATGAGCCGAAGGGCCTCTTCTGCACTGTGTGATTCTGTGATTCTAATGTTGCCACTTAATGTTCTTCTGCAATAAGGAGGAGGGAGACTAATAAACTCTTGAAATCATTTTAAAATGATTGCACTTTTGCTCTGATAAACAAGTTTCTAAAGAGATGTTTTCAGTGGTTTACACACTTTATTTCTTAAGACAGCTTTGACCTGGTTCTCCTGAACTTACTGCCAATTGGTTGTCTCCCACTCAGCTTCTGACATAAGTCATTAAATGTACCCCATCAGTTAAAGAGAAGCAGATGCTGTGTGTTCCAGGCAGGGGATAGGCCAGGCTGGGTTGGAGGAATAGTGTTTATGTGGGCGACAGTTTTACTGTTTGCAGCTTTATCCTGTCTTTGTGGCATGAAACAGAAATTAAGGCACTGGGAAAGAGGTACAAATGGGATGGAAAGGAAACAGGAGGAGTGAAAGAAAAACAAGGTAAGGGACAAGCAACATGAGAAATGTTAGGAGTAAAAAATAAAGAACAAAAAAAATGAAGCAGGAGGAAATTCAGAAATGAAAGGAGTGAGAATTACATTAGCAGAACTGAAAGATAAAGACGGGCTAGGATCCAACAACTTCTCAAAAGATACTCGTGGTAATCAGAATAGGTTTCTTCATCTTTACAATTTGGGATGTAGAAAATACGCAGCCTTGTAATCGCGATTCAAATCCCATCACTGCTGGACACTCCATCCTCAGTCCCATCACTGCCTGTCACTCCATTCTCAGTCCCATCACTGCCTGTCACTCCATTCTCAGTCCCATCACCACCTGACACTCAATTCTCAGTCCCATCACTGCCTGTCACTCCATTCTCAGTCCCATCACTGCCTGACACTCCATTCTCAGTCCCATCACTGCCTGTCACTCCATTCTCAGTCCCATCACCGCCTGACACTCCATCCTCAGTCCCATCACCACCTGACACTCAATTCTCAGTCCCATCACTGCCTGTCACTCCATTCTCAATCCCATCACCGCCTGACACTCCATTCTCAGTCCCATCACTGCCTGTCACTCCATTCTCAGTCCCATCACTGCCTGACACTCCATTCTCAGTCCCATCACTGCCTGTCACTCCATTCTCAGTCCCATCACCGCCTGACACTCCATCCTCAGTCCCATCACCACCTGACACTCCATTCTCAGTCCCATCACTGCCTGACACTCCATTCTCAGTCCCATCACTGCCTGTCACTCCATTCTCAGTCCCATCACTGCCTGTCACTCCATTCTCAGTCCCATCACTGCCTGTCACTCCATTCTCAGTCCCATCACTGCCTGTCACACCATCCTCAGTCGCGTCACTGCCTGACATTCCATCCTCAGTCCCATCAACTGCCTGACACTCCATTTTCAGTCCCATTACCTCCTGACACTCCATTTTCAGTCCCATCACTGCCTGACACTCCATTTTCAGTCCCATCACTGCCTGACACTCCATTTTCAGTCGCGTCACTGCCTGACACTCCATCCTCAGTCCCATCACCATCTGCCACTCCATTCTCAGTCCCATCACTGCCTGTCACTCCATTCTCAGTCCCATCACTGCCTGTCACACCATCCTCAGTCGCGTCACTGCCTGACACTCCATTTTCAGTCGCGTCACTGCCTGACATTCCATCCTCAGTCCCATCACCGCCTGACACTCCATTTTCAGTCCCATTACCTCCTGACACTCCATCCTCAGTCCCATCACTGCGCGACACTCCATTTTCAGTCCCATCACTGCCTGACACTCCATTTTCAGTCGCGTCACTGCCTGACACTCCATTTTCAGTCCCATCACTGCCTGAAACTCCATTCTCAGTCCGTTCACTGCTTGAAACTCCATTCTCAGTCCCTTCACTGCCTGACACTCCATCCTCAGTACCATGACCGCCTGGCACACCATCCTCAGGCCAATGACAGCCTGACACTCTATTCTCAGTCCCATCCTTGCCTCACAATCCATCCTCAGTTGCATCACCACTTAGCGCTCCATTCACAGTTGCATCACCACCTGACACTCCAGCCTCAGTCCCATAAATGTCTGACACTCCCATCCACAGTCTCATCACTACTTGACACTCCATTCTCAGTCATATCACTGCCTGACACTCCATTCTAATTCCCATCACTGCTGACACTCCATCCTCCGTTCCTTCAACTGCCTGACACTCTATTCTCAGTCTCATCACCTCTTGACACTCCATCTTCAGTCCTATCACTGCCTGACACTCCATCCTCAGTCCCATCACTGCCTGTCACTCCATCCTCAGTCCCATCACTACCTGTCACTCCATCCTCAGTCCCATCACTGCCTGACACTCCATCCTCATCCCATCACTGCCTGTCACTCCATCTTCAGTCCTATCACTGCCTGACACTCCATCCTCAGTCCCATCACTGCCTGTCACTCCATCCTCAGTCCCATCACCGCCTGTCATTCCATTCTCATCCCATCACTGCCTGACACTCCATTCACAGTCCCATCACTGCCTGACACTCCATTCACAGTCCCATACTGCCTGACACTCCATTCACAGTCCCATCACTGCCTGACACTCCATTCACAGTCCCATACTTCCTGACACTCCATTCACAGTCCCATTAACTGCCTGACACTCCATTCTCAGTCCCATACTTCCTGACACTCCATTCACAGTCCCATTAACTGCCTGACACTCCATTCTCAGTCCCATCACTGCCTGACACTCCATTCACAGTCCCATACTGCCTGACACTCCATTCACAGTCCCATCACTGCCTGACACTCCATTCACAGTCCCATACTTCCTGACACTCCATTCACAGTCCCATTAACTGCCTGACACTCCATTCTCAGTCCCATACTTCCTGACACTCCATTCACAGTCCCATTAACTGCCTGACACTCCATTCACAGTCCCATACTTCCTGACACTCCATTCACAGTCCCATTAACTGCCTGACACTCCATTCACAGTCCCATACTTCCTGACACTCCATCCTCAGTCCCATCATCACCTGACACTCCATCTCATTCCCATCGCTGCCAGTCACTCCATTCTCAGTCCATCACCGCCTGACATTCCGTCCTCAGTTCCATCACTACTCTAAACTGTCTCTCAGATGTAAATACATCTTAGAGGATAGGGATCTCTTTGCCTTTAAATGCTTGATGAACCGAATAATGATATAGTGCTGATTTCCTCATCTTCTATGCCATAGCATGTAACAGGGTCCAATAAGTCTGCTCTACCAACAGGCCATTCTTCTATCAGTCGCCCATTGACATTGATCATCCTGGCCCTTAGCAGTATTAATATGAAGAATAAGCCTATATTCAATTGATGCCAGACTATGACACTTTTGTCAATCTATATATGTAGAGCAGCAATAAGAACGCTGGGTGAATTTCAATGCAGGTCCCAGGTGAGAGCCACATCCCCTCCTTTAGCTCAGGCTGGATTTTAGGCTAATGTGCCACTAATTCCATTGAAGAGAAATGAAGGAACATAGCTTGAGATCAGCATCATGGATCCGGGCAGAGCTAGACAATTAACAAAGACACACTAAGCCACACATATCGGTTGCCCACAGCTGAGGGAGACACATGTTGTGTGGGGTTTTTTGAATTATCAATGCAACACAAAACACATGGACAAGAGTCGTTCACCAGCAAGAAAATTAAAGCAAGCTGTGTCACCATGGAAATATTGCTGATTGAAAATATTATAAAATTCCCTTAATATATTTCAAAGCATTTATTCAACATATTTCCTGCAATAAACTATTAGCTATCAAAAAATCTACTTGCATCTGATTGTCTGATGCCCATTATCATCCAGCCTTTCCCAAACATTCTACTGAATTAATTCAGCTCTTAATTAGTCTCATGGGTGAGGCCTAACTCTTATATATTCCAGTGTCTGTTGTTGCTTTCAACTCTTAAGTGGGGTTGAAAAGTCAGCCTGACATCAGGAGTGGGGAAAATTCTAGAGTCCATTATAAAAGATTTAATAGCTGAGCACTTGGAAAATAGTGGCGGAATTGGACAGAGTCAGCATGGATTTATGAAAGGGAAATCATGCTTGACAAATCTACTGGAATTTTTCGAGGATGTAACTAGTAGAGTTGATGAGGGGGAGCCAGTGGATGTGTTTTATTTGGACTTTCAGAAGGCTTTCGGTAAAGTCCCACGTAAGAGAATAGCGTGTAAAAATAAAGTGCATGGGATTGGGGGTACTGTATTGAGATGGATAGAAAACTGGTTGGTAGACAGGAAACAAAGAGTCGGAATAAACGGGTCTTTTTCCGAATGGCAGGCAGTGACTAGTGGGGTACCGCAGGGATTGGTGCTGGGACCCCAGCTATTCACAATATATATTAATGATTTAGATGAGGGAACTAAATGTAATATCTCCAAATTTGCAGATGTCACAAAGCTGGGTGGGAGGGTGAGCTGTGAGGAGGGTGCAGTGTGATTTGTACAAGCTGAGTGAATGGGCAAATGCATGGCAGATGCAGTATAATGTGGATAAATGTGAGGTTATCCACTTTGGTAGCAAAAACAGGAAGGCAGATTATGATCTGAATGGCTATAAATTGAGAGAGGGGAATGTGCAACGAGACCTGGGTGTCCTCGTACACTAGTCGCTGAAGGTAAGCATGCAGATGCAGCAGGCGGTAAAGAAGGCAAATGGTATGTTGGCCTTCATAGCCAGAGGATTCGAGTACAGGAGCAGGGATGTCTTGCTGCAATTATACCGGGCCTTGGTGAGACCACACCTGGAATATTGTGTCTCCTTATCTGAGGAAGGATGGTCTTGCTATAGAGGGAGTGCAGCGAAGGTTTACCAGGCTGATTCCTGGGATGGTGGGACTGATATATGAGGAGAGATTGAGTCGGTTAGGATTATATTCACTGGAGTTCAGAAGAATGAGGGGGGATCTCATAGAAACCTATAAAATTCTAATAGGACTGGACAAGGTAGATGCAGGAAGGATGTTCCCGATGGTGGGGGAGTCCAGAATCAGTGGTCAGAGTCTGAGGATACGGGGTAGACCATTTAGGACTGAGATGAGGAGAAATTTCTTCACCCAGAGAGTGGTGAGTCTGTGGAATTTACTACCATAGAAAGTAGTTGAGGCCAAAACATTGTATGTTTTCAAGAAGGCATAGCTTTCAAGATATAGCTCTTGGGGCAAAAGGGATGAAAGGATATGGGGAGAAAGCGGGAGCAGGCTATTGAGTTGGATGATCAGCCATGATCATAATGAATGGCGGAGCAGGCTCGAAGGGCTGAATGGCCTCCTCCTGCTCCTAGTTTCTATGTTTCTATGGGCTTGCAGTAAATGCACAGATAAATGAATAAAACCCTGTTTGTAATTTCTAGGCAATCTTATACCTATATAAGATCTTATGTCAGTGTACTCAAAACTGGCAGTGCATCACAACAGATTGATAAAGATTAAAATATGAAGTTAACTAACAAGTGAACAATCTAGTACTATTTATTCTTTAAGTAGACAAAACAATAGAAGATTACAAACCAGCTTCTTATATTTATAGTCATGGAAGCTTGATAGTGGCAATTTTCAGTCACTCATGTCTTTGATCTCCCAAAGCTGTTCCCTGTCCATCTCTTTCATTGCAGGTGCTGAACATATCACTCCCTCAGTCACTTGAAGAAAATAAGGCCAGCTTTCCTGAACATTTATTCATGGAATGTTTAATTTCCATCCCTACTTGCCCTGGAGAAGGTGTTGGTGAGCTGTGTTCTTGGACCGCAGCAGTCCATGTAGTACTATTAGGGAGGGAGGTCCAAGATTTTGACCAGGCTATGATGAAGGGATATAGTTCCAAGTCAGGATGGTGTGAGTCTTGGAGGGGAACTTCAGGTTGTGGTGTTCCTGTGTGCCTGTTGCCCTTGTCCATAGAGGACATAGATTTGGATGGCGCTGTTGAAGGAGACTTGGCAAGTTGCTGCAGTGCATCTTGTAGCCAGGATGGTGGAGGGAGTGAATATTTAAGGTGCTGGTTAGAATGTCCATCAAGCAGGCTTGGAGTCATGAGTTACTCACCACATCCTAGCCTCTAACCATTCTTTAAGACCCAGTATTTATTTGGCTGGTCCAGTTACCGTCTGGTCAATTGTGATTCCTAGAATGTTGATGGTTGGGAATTTGACAATGGTAATGCCATTGAATTTCAATGGGATATGGTTAGATTCTCTCTTATAGGAAATACTTATTGACTGCCACTTGTGTGGAGCAAACATTATTTGCTACTTACCTGAATGTTAATTCTCTATCTGTTGCTAATTTTAAATATGATATTGATAGATTTTTGCTAACCAAAGGTATTATGGGATATGGGACAAAGTCATAAATGAAGTTAAATCACGGATCAGACATGCTCACATTAAATGGTGGAATAGGCTCTTTAAGGGATAAATGGCATTCTCCTGTTCCTATGAGCACTCAGCGGCAGCACCAGTCTCTGTCCTGTCAGCTTTCCTGTTTAATACTTGCAAAATGCAACAGTTCAATTTACAGCTTTTTGTTATTCCTTCCCTCCCCTGATTAGTATTCTGGATGGGGTGCAGTCAGTGTGGTGGTAAAGGAAGATCAAAATCTTTGAGTGAAAGAGGTTTGAGTGAAAAGTCTGTGTTGAGCACTCTGAGGTGGTGAAAGGGTTAAATAATCCTTTTGCACGCAACAATGTGAACTTTAACATTGTCACATAGCCGACAGCAACTTGGAAAACAGAATTGCCAAGATGAAGCAATTATTTATGCGTGGGCGCATAAATAGACCTCATGAGATCAGCCCCTTGAGAGGGTGCTCAGATTAAAATAAAAGCAGCAATGCTTGGTGCCAGCCCAGAACATAGCCCAGAATCTCTGACTTCTCTTATTTTAATTCTTTCCAGCGCTTGAGAGAGAGTTATGGTGATCGATTGAGTGCTCTGGATCAGGAAGCACTTTACTTACTCAGAAACCAGGTCATCCATGATTTCCTCTCTGAAATACAATCTGGTGATGCTGGATGGAAAGTACATGTTTGTGGGTGTGCATTGAGGATTGGATCAACTACAATGCTCTGCAACTGTTGAATAGTTAAACTTCTAGAAATGTCTAGGCTCACACATAAAGGGTGGCAACTTAGCCAAGGTACTGGAAGGTAACCAGTACATCTGTAAGAGTAACACCCCGGAGGGAGCCAAAGAGAGATTTTTGGTGGATTTAAATTGGTTCTGAGACTGCATGATGGAATGACAGTACAACCCTGTCACTCTCACAAACGTGGGGTTTGGTGTGGAAATGGATTGCCACATATTTATAGCTTATAGCACAAGATATTATAATGTCAGTGAACCTATGACAAACAAGAAAACTGTAAAAGGGAATATTGTCGTTCTAAACTTGATGAAATTCCCCATTGTGAGCAGGAAAGAGATTGGTTTGAGTATGGAGTCCGAAAACAACATTCCTCATCACCTCACTAGCTCAAACATTCAGGAAGCTATTACATAATATGCCTGCACAGTACGTTGGCTTCATAAGGAGCAGGAGTTACCTTAGGGCTCGTCAAGCCTGCTTCATATGGTTATGGTACACAACTGGCAACCCAGATATGGTGAGCTCAAAGTCCCACCATAACATGCAGCATTCAATAAGCCTGACACCAGGAAATCTCAGATTGTTGCAAAAACACAACTGGCTCACTTCCGGGAAGTGCACTGTCACTCTTACGTTGTCTAAGATGTGACTCCAGGCCAACACTAAGTACCTTCAGTGTTGTCTGAGATCAACTTAACAAAGAGACAAGCTGCTTTTAGCCAGACTGGTCTGACCCAGGGAGAGGTCAGGCTGCTTTGGTGAAGGTTGTACTGGTCAATATTGGTTAGTGCTCACTCTTGCCTAGTAAGTTACCACTGGCACACATTTCTACCTCCCTTCAGTTCCAAAGAGTCATACAGACTTGAAACATTAACCCTGTTTCTCTCTCTTCACAGATGCAGCCAGACCTGCCGAGTATTTCCAGAACTTTCTGTTTTTATTTCAGATCTCAGGCATCTGGAGTATTTTGCTTTTATTTTAAAGAAAAAACCTGTATTTCCATCATGCTTTTCATAAGCTCAGGACTTTCTAATGAAGTATTTTTGAAGCGTAGCCATTGTTGTAAGGCAAGAAATGATCCAATATTAATGTCTAAAGCCACAAGTCAATAATTACAAATAAAGCACATGCCTCCAACAGCAAGTATTTCTGCTGTGGTTAAAAAAAATTACAGCAGATCTAAACTCTACACATAGGCCATGTTTTAGAGAGCAGAAGCAGTGCTTTTCTAGATCAATTTGTGACAGCGGAAGGGGGTTTTACTCGGTCTCCAGGTCCAGCCAATCACTCTCTTTAGAATCCACTTTTCTGTGCAGAAAATCTAGGCTTCCAGTCCCAGAACAGTACCAACAATTTGTCTGTGGAGATGCTGTCTTTATGAAACATTAAACCAAGATAAATCTCCTCGCAGATTGAGGGGAAAAAAAATCTCACAGCATTATTGAAGAAGAGCAGGGTAGTTTTCTCCAGTATCTTGGATAACATTCCTCCCTCAACTAATACCAGCAGATTATCTGGTCACTGCGATAAAGCAGTTCTCTTCTGATTGAGCAGGTTGGGCCTATACTCATTGGAGCTTAGAAGAATCAGAAGGGATCATATTGAAACATATAAGACTTTGGGGAGGTTTGACAGGGTAGGTACTGAGAGGAAGTTTCCTCACGTGGGGAATCTAGAACTAGGACACCAAGTTTCAGGATAAGGGATTAATAATTTAGGACTGAAATGAGTAGAAATTTCTTAACTCAGAGGGCTGTGAATCTTTGCAATTGTCTACCCTAGAGGATTGTGGATGCTCCATCGTTGAATAGATTTAAGGTTGGAATAGGCAGAATTTTAGTCTCTCAGGGAATCAAGGGATATGGGAGGGAGTGGGAAAGTGGAGTTGAGGCCAGTGAGCAGCCATGATCATATTGAATGGTGGAGCAGGCTCGAGGGGCTAAAGGTCTCCTCCTGTCTCTATTTCTTACATTCTAATGATTCAAGGGTTAGGGGGGCAGGCAGGAAAGTATTTGGATGAGCACTTGCGATGCCATGGCATACAAGGCTATGGGCCTAGTGCTGGAAAATGGGATTAGAATAGTTAGGTACTTGTTTGACCGGCGCAGACTCGATGGGCTGAAGGGCCTTTTTCTGTGCTGTAGACCTCTATGACTCTATGACAAGTCGAAAGGTGGGGAGGAGACTACAGCCCAGGACACAAGTCAGGAGTGTGATGGAATACTCTCCCACTTGCCTGGATGAGTGCAGCTCCCACAGCACTCAAGAAGCTTTACACCATCCAGGATAAAGCAATCCACTTGATTGGCACCATATCCACAAACATTCACTCCCTCCACCAGTGACACACAGTAGCAGCAGTGTGTACCATCTACAAGATGCATTACAGGAACTCACCAAGGCTCCTTCGACAGCACCTTCCAAACCCACAACCACTACCATCTAGAGGGAGAAGGGCAGCAGATAGATGGGAACACCACCACCTGGAAGTTCCCCTCCAAGTCACTCACCATCCTGACTTGGAAATATATCGCCGTTCCTTCACTGTCACTGGGTCAAAACCCTGGAACTCCTTTCCTAACAGCACTGTGGGTGTACTTACAACACATAGACTGCAGTGGTTCAAGAAGGCAGCTCACCACAGCTTTCTCAAGGGCAATTAGGGATGGGTAATAAATGATGGCCCAGCCAGTGAAGCCGACATCCCATGAATGATTTTTTTTTTTAAATTACAGATTACTTTTACTCTTCTCCAATTTACCTTTACTCTTTTCCCTGTAGAGACAATGAATGCCAAGTGATATTTTTTTCCATTAGAAAGGGAGAAGTTGATTAGCTGGTTAGGCCACAGCTAGAGTATTGCGTGCAGTTCTGGAATCCACCTTTTAGGAAGGATATGATTGCACCAGAGAGAGTGCAGAGGAGATTTACCAGGATGTTACTTGGGCTGGAGAGTTTTAGTTATGAGGAGAGATTGGATAGACTGGGGTTATTTTCCCCGGAGCAGAGGAGATTGAGGGGGGACATGATTGAGGTGTATAAAATTATGAGAAGCATAGATAGGGCAGACAGGAAGGAACTTTTCCCCTTGGTGGAGGGATCAATAACCAGGGGACATAGATTTAAGGTAAGGGGCAGGAGGTTTAGAGGGGATGTGAGGAAGAATGTTTACACCCAGAGGATGGTGGAATCTGGAACTCACTGCCTGAAAGAGTGGTAGAGGCAGAAACCCTCATAACATTTAAGAAGTATTTGGATGAGCAATTGCGATGCCTTGGCATACAAGGTTATGGGCCTAGTGCTGGAAAATGGGATTAGAATAGTTAGGTACTTGTTTGACCAGCGCAGACTCGATGGACTGAAGGGCCTTTTTCTGTGCTGTAGACCTCTATGACTCTATGACAAGTCGAAAGGCTTTAGCTGGGTTAGTGGTAATGTGGTAGGGATTGGGTGGTCATGATCTTGGGCAGGGAGCCAGTGGTCGATGATTCCGATGGGGGTCTGATGGAAAGAAGAATAAGCTTTGTGGGCTGGGAGAGGTACTCCCAGTCCTCTTGATCCACAAGCAGTGCTCTAAAAGCACTTTTTCCATGAAAGTAATCCTTACCTCCCTTCAGCCTCTGGGTTTTCTGAGGCCCAGCTAGAGTTAAACCTAGAAAATAGTTTAAATCAGAGGCACACAGCCTTGTTATAATATTTAAATGACTAGCCCACCTGCTGGGTTTATTTATGTATTTTTCTGCACGTAGGGAACCCTGGCATACCTCCATTTATTGTTCATCTTTAGAGGGGCTGAGAGTAGTGATGGGCCTTCTTGATGTAACTGTGTTACACCTGAGTGAGAGTTTGATTCATAGCGTTCAGGTTGCTAGGCCAGGACAAAAACCACTATTTTACTGAACCCAAAAGGACAGTCATGTTTTTCCACATTGGCAAATTGTTTTGCTGCCTTATAGAAGCTTATCTTAATGCAGTTAGGTTTTATAAACTGCCCACACTAAAATCCTAGCTTTTAAATCTTTAAGAGCATAATTTTAATTTCACACTATTCTCTGTATGATTGCATCATGACAGGTGGTACAGAATAATGGCCAGCAATTGACAATGCTAGATTGCATGCAGTAACATTGATTTTATTACTGTCCTGTTGAATGTCCTGTATATAATGGCATCATGTGGCTGCATGAGATATTGGAAAATATGAAACAGATACTCTAAAGTATTCCTTTTGTAAGGTGGTGCCTGTGAATGTTTTATTTTGTGAAAAAAGTCGTCATGTTCTACTCAAGGATCAAATGTTGTCACTTTAATATTTACAGTGCAAAATAATTAGTTATAACTGACAGGAATGTGCCTCATCGTTTTAAGACATTCATAATCTCAGAGATACAGAAGTTTCACTTTCTGTGTGTGTGTACAATTTGACATTCCTACCATGTTATAGCTGTTGAAGCATTAAATCCGTTTTTCTCACCACCCTTTGTAGTTAAGACTCACTTGTTCCTGATTCAGTGGATATGTATCATGAAGCGGATAGTGAACCAACTGCTGCCACAAACAGTACATTATAACACAGACTGTGAGTTATTCATCAAGCCAAAACACAAGGGTTCTGTCATTTCAGGGCCAAGAGAATTATGCAGAGTCTTCTCAGGACTTTGAGTTTCTCACTGGTTGTCAGCGATGCCAATCAGCATGAAAGAGGCATGTAAATTGCACAGCATCACTGACAAAATATTACAGACCTCAACATGTTCAGCATCTGCCAGTATCTCATCAAATGTCACTGCACTCCATAGGTGTATTCTGGTTGATTCATCAGTTCTTTGTGCGTGAGAACAAATCCAACTTTGCAGAAATCACAATGCTTGTTCCATCAGCATGAAGAATATCAACACAGCTTTAACTCAAACAAAAGCACAAAATGCTGGAAAACCTCAGCAGGTCCAACAGCATCTGTGGAGTGAAAAAAACAGAGTTAATGTTTCAAGTCTGTATGACTCTTCTTCAGAGCTAAAGAGATGTAAAAATGTGATGAAATTTATACGGTTTAAGGGCGGTGGAGCAGGTGAAGCTGGATAGAAGGCCAATGTAACAAGGGTCATTGTAGTAACTTCATGGATAAAAGCATAAAGTAATGGTTTACAACTTTACTATAAATAATGCAGGAAATCTTCCCTGATTCAGTACAACATGCTCATAGTGAATTGTTCCATTAACTTTGATGTATCCTTGGCATGAGCTTTCTTAGGCTGTAAGAGACCTTTTGCTGCTCTCGTACACACAGCTCCTGCTGGCTGATGCTGCCTCACTAAGATCACTGGTCAGAGCACCATCAGTCAAAGTAAGTTACAGGCAGCTTGATGTTGGCTGAACCTTCAGTGTGTACAAGATTTCACGTTGTCATGTGTCACCCAGTTGCTATTGTGGATCATCTTTGACTGTGTTGTGGACTGTAGGAACAGTGAGAGAACTAGTCTGTGAACAGGATATAATACACTAACTGGTGGAGACTGATGTAATTAGATAGAAATATTGTTGCTGTGGAATCTCAGACATTGATCACCCGTGATAAGATAAAAATGAAGGAGTAGGATTGATAAGGGATCTACAGATGAGGAACAAGAGTTTACCACTCAGTGCTTTGAGGAATGCAGAAAATGCACAACTGTTCATAATATAGGATCAAACTGTCCACAAATTTCTTATACCTTATTGTTTATTTCCCAATTTTTCACCTTCCTCTGTCCCTTGCAAACAGTACTCTAGTACCACACACACAGCTTACTCTAGCACCTCACACAGACAGTACTCTAGTGCCTCACACAGACACTACTCTAGTGTCTCACACAGACACCTCACACAGACAGTACTCTAGTACCACGCACACACAGCTTACTCTAGCACCTCACACAGACAGTACTCTAGAACCTCAGACAGAAACCTCATACAGACCTCTAGTACCTCACATAAGCAGTAATCTAGTGCCTCACACAGACGTTGCACATAGACAGTACTCTAATATATCACACAGACAGTACTGTAGTACCTCACACAGACAGTACTCTAGAACCTCACACAGACACCTCACACAAGACAGTACTCTAGTACCCCACACAGACAGTATTCTAGGACCTCACAAACAGACAGTACTCCAGTATCTCACACAGACACCTCACACAGGCAGTACTCTAGTATCTCACACAGTGGTGATTCTTAATTCCAAATGACAACACACTCTACAGCAACTGGATCAGTGATCAGGAACAACAATTACAGATGAACATATGAACAAGGGGCAGGAGTAGGCCATCTGGCCCCTCAAGCCCACTCCGCCATTTAATAAGATCACAGCTGATCTGATGGTAACCTCAAATCTGCATCCCGCCTACTCTCGATAACCTATCACTCCTTTACTTAACAAGAATCTACCTTAAAAATATTCAAAGACTCTGCTTTCACCAACTTTTCAGGAAGAGAGTTCCAAAGACTCACAGCCCTCTGAGTGAAAACATTTCACCTCATCTCTGTTTTAAATGGGCGACCCCTTATTTTTAAACAGTCACCCCTAGAGTCTCCCACAAGAGGAAACATCCTCTCCACATCCACCCTGTAAAGACCCCTCTGGATCTTATATGTTTCAATCAAGTCGCCTCTTACACTTCTTGGTCTGATTTTATGCTCTCCCTAACCAAGCAACAGACAATCTGACCAAGTGCAACATCTCTGATTGGGATCAGCACAGATTGGGGATGGCCTGAGAGCCTGCATATTTCATTAATGATGCATTTCACCACAGAGTATGAAATCGTTCTTACATCTGTGAACAAAGTGCATGCAGCTGGGGTGAAACTACCCCTCCCCCTTCCACATTGGGAGTTAGGATTCAAATACACTTTTCCATATGTAAATTCCTCTTGCTTGAGGGCTTCTCCTGACTAACGTTTCCTCCCACCTCAGAGTTTTCTGTTGGACTTGCTGATTTACAAAGTTTCAGCTTTCTTGTTCAGCGAAAGGCTGAGACTCCTTACATCCATTTAATTTTTTTTAAAATCAATGTTTATACTGGGACAGGAGGGATCACTCTCTCAAGATATTGTTACAGTAATACTCGAGCCACTCAGCCCATGTGCTCTCTGTAAGAGGAAACTGGGATTCTGGCAGTATTTCTGTTGTAGGCTAATTATGCTCAGTTCTGTATCTTGCTCCATCTCTGAGAGGGTGGAATCCTTCACTTACAAAGCCGCACGCTGTCCACACATGCACAAACAAGCAGGATACACCTCCGATTGGCACCGTCACTAGCTTGGACACACCTGAGTTTTATTCACTGTAACTAACAAACTATGAATCTGCAGCAGCCACATGGAGCAGCAAGAACTATCTGAACTTGTGTTTGAATGATCCATTCATTCAAAGTCCGAAGACATTAGCCTACAGGAGAGGACAAAGTAGAAGCTGAAAAACAGAGGAGATCTGGGATATAGGAATAAATCTATAAATAATGTCAGGAATATGCACCCTGCCCAACATTACCAGTAGGGTATTTTTCATTTGGTTTATAAAACTGGTTATATTACAGCAGAGCTCATGGAAAGTGATGAGCATTCTCTTCCATGTTAATGGTAACTTCAGAATCCCATATAGGAATCGGGAGCAAACCAGTTCTGAAGAGGAAACATTTTGGACTTGAAACATTAACTCTGTTTCTCCCCCCACAGATGCTGCCAGACCTGCTGAGTTTTTCCAACACTTTCTGTTTTTTATTTCAGATTTCCAGCATCCACAGGATTTTGTATTTCGAAACAGGAGCAGGTTTTTCCACCTCTCAAGCTTGTTCTTAGTTCTGCCATTTAGTATGGTTAATCTGTAGCTGAACTCCATTTACTGCCCTTTGCTCTATACACTTGGTACCTTGACCTAACATCAACACATATATGGTATATTGAGAAAGAACTTTGATCCTAATTTAATAAAAACAAAAAACTGCGGATGCTGGAATTCCAAAACAAAAACAGAATTACCTGGAAAAACTCAGCAGGTCTGGCAGCATCGGCGGAGAAGAAAAGAGTTGACATTTCGAGTCCTCGTGTTCTGTTGAAGGGTCAACTCTTTTCTTCTCTGCCGATGCTGCCAGACCTGCTGAGTTTTTCCAGGTAATTCTGTTTTTGTTTTCGATCCTAATTTACTGAGTGGAAGAAACTGGTAGCATTACCATTGTTTATAGACAATATAGAGGCACTCACCATATGGATCACATTTCTCTGGTGAATTCCCAATCCAGGAATGATACTAACAGATTAGGAAATGCTGGACAATCACAGTTGGTTGGACAGTAATTAGAAAGACAAATTCCTTCAGTTGTATATCTTTCAGTGTATAAATATCCCATTTGTAATGTTGGTCTCCATCCCAATCATTAACCTGCCTCTAGCTTTTTTCAGATAGTGAAGATTCTGCTGAATATTTCCAGTGTTTTTATTTCTGTTTCAGGTATAATTTTAAAATGTCGAATCACATTGACAAACTTGTAGCTGACATGCTTAGCTCTGCTACTTCAATACCTGTTGCTATTTGTAACAGCTAACCCCCTCCCATTGTTAACCATGGAATTTGAACGGAGTGGAGATTTGATTTGAATCTAGCCTGTTAGGGTTGATACCGAACTGAATGTCACCTGCAGATGGGTGACTGGTTGCACAGCCTCTAGTTCTTGACCCAAGCTGCAGCCCAAGACAACCAGAAATGGAACTGAATTCTTGAAACTGGAGACTCCGCCTCTGCCACCACCCACCCTGCAGGTGAAATTTTCTCCCACATGCTGAAACCTTATTCCCCATTGGGAGTATACTTTAAAAGGGCATTGCTGAGCCCAAGTTCTGTGGCTGGTTGCCTGCAGCTTTTAGAGCATATTATACACAGTAAAATATGGCAAAGTGGAGGCCAGCAGCCAAGTTTACACCTACTGGTGTTTGCTCACACTGACAGGGAACATCTTCAAACAAGACTTCTCCTGATCAGCTCCAGAATCACACTCAGATAACCATTCTGCACCAAACTGTCAGTGTCTGCCCTGCAGTAAACACCTCTGTGAGAGGGTAAGTGTCCAATTTACAGTCAGTACAGTTCTGACCCATTTGTGCCTGCATTTGTTTTTGTATAGACCAGCGTTCACATTGCCAGTTTTAAAGGTTTAATAACCCACTGGATTATATTGTGTCGAGAGATTCAGTGGTTATTTGTCAAGGACAGTTTATAGACACAACATAGCTCAGGAGACAGAGCAGATATCACAGAGAGCAGCCTGGCAGGGACCATGTTCCTGCTAAAAATCTCCCAACTTTTAGATGGAAGGCAGCAGCAGTTAGTGTGTGAGAAGTGTTAACTGTGGATGTAATCCAAGGATTCGTCCTTTTTCTAAAGTATAATGCTTGGTTAGCTGGACACCAGGGTCTGTGATTTAAAACAAAAGAATGACTCGTATTTATGAAGCACTTCTATTGGCCACTGGACCTCTCAAAGCACTTCCAGCCGATGAAGTATTTTTGGAGTGTGGTCATTGCTGTAATATAGGGAATGCAGCAGCAGATTTGTGTACAGCAAGATCCCATAAACAACAATGTGATAATGACCAGATAATCTCTTTTTGGGATGCTGATTGAGGGATAAACATTGTCCAGGACACTGGGGAGAACTCACCTTCAAAGTAGTGCCATGGGATCTTTTACATCTACCCTTGGTTTAACGTCTCATCCTCTGACAGTGCAATTCTCCTTCAGTGCTACACTGGTTAATTGTGCTCAAGCCCCAGAGTGGGGCTTGAAGCCAGACTTTGTAAGTCAGAGGTGAGCCATGGCTAACACATAGATAGCACAGAGGGATTCTAGGATCTACATATTGATGAATTGATCTTGTGGGATCAACAAGATAATGGAGCCAGTGATAGGAGAGTAGAATGGATGACTGGATCATGGGGTGTGTATCTGGGCAGTGGGATCGATGACTGAACCAAACATATTATCTGCACATATCCTGTGAACATTCACAGATTTAACAATCAATTTAGATAAATGCCCTGTTTTATAACAATCCTCCAGTTAATTATTTTAGTAATTTAAAGACCTGTCAGTTACAAATCAAACACATTTATTCTTAACTGATGACAAATTTGCAGCACAAAGTAATATAATGAAAGAGAGAGTTCACACTCCTGACAGCCCAGTGAATACACGGCCCATTGGGACACAGCCATTCAAAGCCAAAGTGCCCCAATTCCATTTCTCTCACTTGCACAATAAATTAACCTCAGCCAAGGCAAAGCTTTAACCCCTCAAGAGAACAAAAGCAAAATACTGTAGATGCTAGAAACACTCAGTAGGTCTGGCAGCAAATATGTCACCCACCATTCCCCCCACCCCCCACCCAGTCCTGCTGAATGTTCCCTGCATTTTCTGTTCAACAGCCTCAGCAAAATATTGATTAAAAACCAGAAAAAGTCGGAAAGACTCAACAGATCAGGCAGCATCTGTTGAAAAGCAATGGTCAATGGTACAAACTGTTAGCCTTTCCTCAAGCCCACGAAGTAGTGTTATAACTCAGATAGCCAGATGGTGAAGGAAAGAACTGGAGCCTAGTCTTTATATTATAATATAAAAGCAAAATACTGCAGATACTGGAAGTCTGAACTCGAAACAAAAAATGCTGAAAAAACTCAGCAGGTCTGGTAGCATCCATGGAGCGAGAAACAGAGTTAATGTTTCAAGTCACTATGACTCTTTAGGGTTTCTAGTCTTTATACACTGGCAAGCTTTTATTTACAGAGCCACACACATTACATATCATGCATCTCCAATTCAACAACCAAGAGTTTCAACCTGTTCGTATATATATACATATATATATTGAACACACATGAGTCACTTAATGCCCACCATCTGAATACAATTAAACATTTGACTAATATACAATTAACAGTACAGATCAGCAATATTTTAAAAGGGTCCTGATGCCTGTTTGGTAGAGTTCAGTGTAGTGTCTGTATGCTGGATACTGCATGGAGTAGGAAATGACTGCAGGACTGTTGTCACTCATAGGGATATCTGGAAGCATGTCCAGCAATGTTAAACGTTATGCAATTTGGCAGTTGTGTGGCTTCAGTTTTATTATTGCTGTCTCTGCTCTTTGCTTCTAATCCTCCACCCTTTTACTAACATTCTCCACCAGTCCCTCAATTGTTCCTCCTCTTAAATCTATTACTGCAGACCCACACTTATCTGCCCAGTGCTGGAAACATGTGCACTATGACCAGCACTCACCTGACATCATTCTATCCTCCAGTATGTCCATTACACTCTATCCTCCCCTCCCCCCACACATCAGTATAATAAAAAGTAAATGCTGTAGAACAAACTGCAATCAACTCTTATTTCACAAACACTTCAGCAGCTCCTTTCCCAGGAAATCTGAAACCTGAAGGCAATCTCAGCTGGCCTGTTGTGAAGCTTGGAATGATTTAGTGTCAGGAAGTGTGGGTTGAACTTGTCATTGTAGCTGCGTGTGAGTCATCCCTTCTGCAAGTCAGTTATGGAGCAGTCATAAAACTCCTGCACTGCAGGCCGAGAAAATCATGGGAGTGGCCAAGGTACATCCACATACCAGGCTGGAGAGCTACCCATTTTCATCCTGCCCTCTCAAAGGAATCTGAGTGTGTTAATCATGCCTAACTGAAGGAGCTTGCAGAAGCAAAGTGACCTAATCACAGATGTCCAGTCAAAGCTGAGTATAGACTGGAGTGTGCCTTAGGCTCAGGCAGATATATAGCTCAGCTCAAACCTGCCCCATATTGCAGCCAAAGAGACAAAGAGATCGGACCTGATTAGGGTCTTGGATGGAGACTCATCCAGACCAATCCCACCACCTAGCTGGATTTGACACAGTGTGCAGCAACAAGATGAAATTATCAAGGGCAAACATTGCAAAATGAAGAGCTGAAGGAAGGTGTCTTGGTCGGCCTTGCAGGGATCTGTGTGAGCCTCAGATCACTTGGTCGGCCTTGCAGGGATCTGTGTGAGCCTCAGATCACTTGGTCGGCTTTGCAGGGATCTGTGTGAGCCTCAGAACACTTGGTCGGCCCTGCAGGGATCTGTGTGAGCCTCAGATCACTTGGTCGGCCTTGCAGGGATCTGTGTGAGCCTCAGATCACTTGGTCGGCCCTGCAGGGATCTGTGTGAGCCTCAGATCACTTGTTTTCTCTGAGCAGGAGTTTCAATGAAAAAAGATGTGATTGAGGGATGAGGAGAGTGGGTGAGGGATGAGGAGAGAAGGTGGGAGATGAGGAGAGTAGGTGGGGGATGAGGAGAGTAGATGAGGGATGAGGAGAGTAAATGAGGCATGAACAGAATAAGTGGGGGATGAGGAGAGTGGGTGAGGGATGAGCAGAATAAACGGGAGATAAGGAGAGTAGGTGGGGGATGAGGAGAGTGGGTGAGGGATGAGGAGAGTAGGTGAGGGATGAGGAGAGTAGGTGGGGGATGAGGAGAGTGGGTGGGGGATGAGGAGAGTAGGTGGGGGATGAGCAGAGCGGGTGGGGGATGAGGAGAGTGGGTGAGGGATGAGGAGAGAAGGTGGGGGATGAGGAGAATAGGTGGGGGATGAGGAGAGTAGATAAGGGATGAGGAGAGTAAGTGAGGCATGAACAGAATAAGTGGGGGATGAGCAGAGTGGGTGGGGGATGGGGAGAGTGGGTGAGGGATGAGGAGAGTAGGTGAGGGATGAGCAGAGTGGGTGGGGGATGAGGAGAGTGGGTGGGGGGTGAGGAGAGTAGGTGGGTGATGAGGAGAGTAGGTGGGGGATGAGGAGAGTAGGTGGGGGATGAGGAGAGTGGGTGGGGGATGAGGAGAGTAGGTGGGGGGTGAGGAGAGGAGGTGAGGAATGAGGATAGTGGGTGGGGGATGAGGAGAGTAGGTGGGGGATGAGGAGAGTGGGTGGGGGATGAGGAGAGTAGGTGGGGGGTGAGGAGAGGAGGTGAGGAATGAGGAGAGTAGGTGGGGGATGAGGAGAGTAGGTGGGGGATGAGGAGAGTAGGTGGGGGATGAGGAGAGTGGGTGGGGGATGAGGAGAGTAGGTGGGGGGTGAGGAGAGGAGGTGAGGAATGAGGATAGTGGGTGGGGGATGAGGAGAGTAGGTGGGGGATGAGGAGAGTGGGTGGGGGATGAGGAGAGTAGGTGGGGGGTGAGGAGAGGAGGTGAGGAATGAGGAGAGTAGGTGGGGGATGAGGAGAGTAGATGAGGGCTGAGGATAGTAGGTGAGGAATGAGGAGAGTGGGTGGGGAATGAGGAGAGTGGGTGGGTGATGAGGAGAGTAGGTGGGGGATAAGGAGAGGAGGTGGGGGGGTGAGAAGAATAGGTGGGGGATGAGGAGAGTAGGCAGAGGATGAGGAGCGTAGGTGGGGGATGAGGAGAGGAGGTGGTGAATGAGCAGAGTGAGTGGGGGATGAGGAGAGGAGGTGGTGAATGAGGAGAGTGGGTGGGGGATGAGGAGAGGAGGTGGTGAATGAGGAGAGTGGGTGGGGGATGAGGAGAGGAGGTGGTGAATGAGGAGAGTGGGTGGGGGATGAGGAGAGGAGGTGGTGAATGAGGAGAGTGGGTGGGGGATGAGGAGAGGAGGTGGTGAATGAGGAGAGTGGGTGGGGGATGAGGAGAGTAGGCAGAGGATGAGGAGAGTAGACGAGGGATGATGAGAGTAGATGGGGGATGAGGAGAGTAGTTGGGAGGTGAGGAGAGTAGGTGGGGGCTGGGAAGAGTAGGTGGGTGATGAGGAGAGTGGGTGGGGGATGAGGAGAGTAGGGTAGGGGATGAGGAGAGTGGGTGAGGGATGAGGTGAGTGCGTGTGGAGGATGAGGAGAGTAGGTGAGGGATGAGGAGAGTAGGCGAGGAATGAGGAGAGTGAGTGGGGGATGCGGAGAGTAGGTGGAGATGAGGAGAGTAGGTGGGGAATGAGGAGGTTAGGTGGGGGATGAGGACAGTGGGTGAGGGATGAGGAGAGTAGATGAGGGATGAGGTGAGTGTGTGTGGAGGATGAGGAGTGTAGGTGAGGGATGAGGCGATTGGGTGAGTGGTGGGTGGCGAGGAGAGTTGATGAGGGATGAGGATAGTGGGTGAGGGATGAGGAGAGTGTGTGGGGGGTGAGGAGAGTGGGTGAGGGATGAGGAGAGTGAGTGGGGGGGTGAGGAGAGTAGATGAATGATGAGGAGAGTGGGTGAGGGATTAGGATAGTGGGTGGGAATGAGGAGAGTAGGTGGATGAGGAGAGTGGGTGAGGGATGAGATGAGTAGGCGGGGGATGTGGAGAGTAGGCGGGGGATGTGGAGAGTGGGTGGGGGTGAGGAGAATAGATAAGGGTTGAGGAGAGTAAGTGAGGGATGAAGAGAGTAGGTGGAAGATGAGCACCAGCTGCTGCATTCACTGCCCAGAACTCACATCCTCATAAAAGCCACAAGCATTCCAGCCTCATAATATTGTAATCCAAAGGTGAAATTTTATACTTATTCTGTTCTGTACCAGTATGTACAAACTAGCCAAGCAATTAAGGAAGATTTGAACAATGGAAATATGCAGCAAATTCAGTGACAAGCAAACGGGTGAGTGAACTCGTTATTGACTCTCCTCGAGCTTTTCTTATTGGTGAGGATGAAGGGACAGTCAATCTGACAGATGGTAATGGATCTCATGTACAAATTCATCCTGGGAGAAAGTCCAACTCTAGTGTTGTACTTACTGGGAATTCCAGCTCCAGTGCTTAATTATTCTCTGGAGAATATTCAACTCACAAAGACCAAGACAACAGAATGCTGACTCCCCAGGAGAAGGACTCAGGTCAAATCATAGTTAACAGTGACATTTCTGGGCTCTGGCTCTTCTTTAGGAGGAGAAATCTGGTCATAGAGAGACCCCTGTTCCACATTATTCAAACCTGCCTTCCACAGCAATATTTATAGCAGCTCTGAAGATGACTTCAGTTTAAAACCCCCTCTCTCTCTCCCTATCTTTAGGTACCATGCCCTAAGGGGGATTAAAAACAGAAAAATTTGGATAAACTCAGCAGGTCTGGCAGTATCTGCGGAGAGAGAAACAGAGTTAGCCTTTCCAGTCAGAGCTCTGAAGGAGAGTCATACGGACTCAAAACATTGGGCAGGATTTTATGCCTCACGGGCGGGCACATGCCCAACCCAATCGTGTGCAAAATAGCGCAAGAAGACATCGGGCAAGCCTCCTGACATCATCCCACATGTGAGCAATCTTCAGGTCGGCAGGTGTGTGCGGGTGTTTAAGGCCATTAAAAACCCAACTGGTCCTGATTTCACGTTGTCTGTGCGATTTCACGCTCGTCACACGGCAAAACGGGCAGCCCACATTTTGCAAAACCTCGTCCAAGGTGCAGGATAAAACGGGTCAGCAGCATTATCAGTGTGAGTAGTGGGGAGTTTAGGAGATAGTTTGCTGCTGGTTGCTTATTTGAACTTGACAGCTTCATCTCTGTTCTGAGCTTCATTCTTAGCATTTCTAGGCTTCATTTCAGGACTCATTGATGTTTCCATAGCTCCCTGAGGATTCAGACCATGTGGACCCTTCCAGGTATCAGGCAGCCTTCTGTTACCCTGGTAATGGGGACTGTGCCCTCCACTGGCGGCACTTCCTCTGAGGAGGAAGAGAGGGGCAGAAGGGAGAGAAGGCCAGGTGTCCCAATGCAGCTTCCAGCGGAGGGACCTTTGGGAGGAGAGGTGCAGGCACAAGGGGTGCAGGGCCAGCAGCTAGTCCAAGGTGGAAGGGGCCGCAGAAGACGCCACTATCCTGCTGCCAGGGTTTACAGGCAGCAATGCAGCTGCCTCAATATGTCTGAGGTGCAATGCAGGAGGCTCCGCCTCTCAGGGGAGACCATGATCTCCATTTGTCAGATGATTGGGTCTGAGGTCAGCTCCAGCTGTTTGGGTTAGACCCATGCCAGTGGGTCTAAAGCTCACAGTGGCCCTCAACTTCTAGTTCTCCGGCTCTTTGCAGGGCTCAGTGGGGGATCTTTGTGGAGTCTCCCAATCAGCTGTCCACAGTTGTGTCAAGCTGGTGACAAAAGCTCTGTTCAGGTGGGTGTTAACATTTATTCTTTACCATATGGACGAGGTCAGCCAGGCTGAGCGAGCCAGAGGCTTTGCAGCAATTGCTGGGTTCCCCCGCATCCAGGGTGACATCGACTGCACACACGTGGCCATCAAGGCACCAGTGGGTCAGTCGGGTGCCTTCGTCAACAGGAAGGGATGAATGTCCAGGTAGTGTGTGACCACAGGATGCAGATTCTGCAAGTCTGTGCAAGGTACCCTGGCAGCTCCCATGACGTTTACATCCTGAGACACTCCCAGGTGCCAAGGCTCTTCAGTGCTCCAGCCCGGCTGGATGGATGGCTGCTGGGTGACAAGGGCTATCTGGTGAAAAGGTGGCTCATGATGGCTCTCCGTCACCCAAGAACTGAGGCAGAGCAGTGTTATAATAGGAGTCATGCCTCCACAAGGCCTGTGATAGAGAGGACCATAGGTCTTCTGAAGATGGGCTTTCAATGCCTGGATCATTCAGTGGGGAGCACTACAATAACCACCAGAGCGGGTGTCACTGATAGTGGTTGCATGCTGCGCTCTCTGCAATCTGGGACCCACTGGAGGAAGAGGATCTTGACACAGCTGCACAGGCCACAGATGATCCAGTAGTGAATCAGAAGAGGAGAACAGAGAGGAGAATGCTGAGGGCGTGGGGCAGGGGGGTAGGGACACCTTGATCCAATGCCCCTTCAACTGAATGGCCAAAGATCAGCTTCCATCTCATGCCAGGGCCGCTGGCTCCATCCCGGATATCTTAAATGACCCTTTCATTTGAACCCAAAGTCCACTCAGTGCCTGTGCAATAAAGTTTAGAGCCACTCACGTCCAGCATTACAGACTGGCATTCCCTGCACCAAAAAAATAAAAAGATGAAGCATAATCAGGCCATTAAGACACAAACAAAATTTACGTCATTTTCATAATCTAAACAAACTAACAGAACCTTTTCTAGTGTTCAATTCCACACCAGTAAACATAAACAAAACAAAACACTACAGAAGATCACCAGTCCCTTTTGTGCTCATGGTGCCTTAAACTTACGTTTCTGAATGCTACGTCGTTTTGCCCCCACTTCACTGGCAGCAGCATCGGAGACAGCCGGCTGACTCTGCTGTCTTGTTGGCCTTGATGACTTTGGCAGTCGTCCTCTGGCCAGTGGAGCCCACCTGGGACGCTCCCATGATACTTACATCCTGAGACACTCCCAGGCGCTAAGACTCTTTTCATCAGGTGTGATGGCCTCCTCCTTCCATCTCTGGGGACAAAGGTGTCCCTCCTGGCAGCCACCTCCTCCAGGAGGACTGCAAGGCACTCGCCCAAAAACTCGGGGGCTGAGTGCCCACCCAAGCTGCCCTCCCACCTGGCGTCTCCAGCCGCAGATGAAGCCACAGCTTCGGTCTGCAGCATGCAGAAGGTAAGTTCTTCCCTGGCAGCCTTCAAGGAGCTGCCTGTGCTGTTTTTCAACCGCCCACTGGGTTGCCATTGGACCTGGTGACTGACAGGCCCCCGCCCCCGCCCAGCCTTTCCTGACGATTGGGAAGAAGTGTTTCGCACTGGTTGGGCCTTAGTTGGCCAGCCAGTGTGAAGTTGCAGTCAGGGGCCTATCGCGAGTGGGGGCCCATTTCCCACTGGTCCCAGGCCTACCGATTGCACCCACCCGCCAAGAGTAAAGGTCAGGCCATTAACTCTGTTTCTCTCTCCACAGATGCTGCCAGACTTGTTGAGATTTTCCAACATTTTCTGTTTTTATTCCAGTATCTGCAAGATTTTGCTTTTATATTATTATGCCCTAAGTGGGTGTTGGCAGCCATGGATCTCCATGTTAATCTTGCTCTAGAGGCATGGATCATCTTCGTTGATGGTACATTCATCCAGTTTGCAAGGCTCTTTTACCATCCAGCCTTCCCATCAGCATCAGACTTTCTAAATCACAATTTGCCCAAGAAATTTCAACTGTCACTTTCTGATGTTGGTCAGCAGAGCCGGTCTCAGATTGTATCAGCACCTCTTCATTGGTAGTGTGAATTGTCCAAGGTATGACCAAGTTTGCACTACCATTTTTAAAAATCAATGTCTGGGATGTAGGTATTGCTGACAATGCCAGTCTCTAGTTGCTCATAAGAAGTTAGGATGTTGCATGACTGATGCTTGGAGGGGAGTTTGGAGGGGATGGGTTTCCCAATGCTTCTGCTGCCTTTGTACTTCTGGACAGGTTGGAAGGTGCTGCCTCAAGAGGCCTTGGTGAGTTGCTGCAATGTATACTTTACTGAAGGTAGTCACAGTTAGGGTTCTGGGAGATTTCTTTATTGACTGAATGATATGAAAGGACCTGCAGAGCAAGATGGAATGACTTATGTTGACCAGCAGGTATTAGACATCCATGTTCTGGAACTATGCAGCAGAATCTTACAGTAAGGTACAAATTGAAATGTAATATTTCAAACAAGATCTAATCTCAGTATGAGTAGAGTTAGAGCACAGACTGTCAAAGAATAGTGTCACTGTCACTGCCCAGTAAGAACAGGGGCAGGGGCACAAGTTAGATCTTGTGAACTTGGCGATCTGAGCCAGCGAATCGAATACATTTATAAAAACAAAAAACTGCAGATGCTGGAAATCCAAAACAAAAACAGAAACAGAAATACCTGGAAAAACTCAGCAGGTCAGGCAGCATCGGCGGAGAAGAGCACAGTTGACGTTTCAAGTCCTCATGACCCTTCAACAGGACTAAGTAAAAATAGGAAAGGGGTGAAATATAAGCTGGTTTAAGGAGGGCCCCCCTGAGCTTTTCCAGGTATTTCTGTTTCTGTTTTTGTTGTGAACCAAATATATTTGTTCCACAGATAAGGCAACTGGTTGGGTTGAAGTGCTTTAGATAATACTGTGTTTTATGACGTAGTATTGTATTATGATGACCTGGGACAGGTCAAATCATGTAATATGTGGTTGTGGTAGGTTGCAAATGATCGTGCAGCTCACCTTGACTTTGCAGTTGTACAAAAGACTGAGTTCTGATGAATGCAAGAGCAACACAGATGCTTGCATGATATCCTGAATTGCTGCTTCCACAGGCTGTAGCTCAAGCTGGGAAAGACTCATTCCAACCATAAAAATTGAAGCCGGTTTGGAAGAATCACTCGTATCACAGAATCACAGAATCACACAGTGCAAAAGAGGCCCTTTGGCCCATCGAGTCTGCACCGACACGTGAGAAACACCTGACCTACCTACCTAATCCCATTTGCCAGCACTTGGCCCATAGCCTTGAATGTTATGATGTGCCAAGTGCTCATCCAGGTACTTATTAAAGGATGTGAAGCAACCCGCCTCCACCACCCTCTCAGGCAGCGCATTCCAGACTGTCACCACCCTCTGGGTAAAAAAGGTTTCCCTCACATCCCCCCCTAAACCTCCTGCCCCCCACCTTGAACTCGTGTCCCCTCGTGTCTGACCCTTCAACTAAGGGGAACAGCTGCTCCCTATCCACCCTGTCCATGCCCCTCATAATCTTGAACATCTCGATCAGGTCGCCTCTCGGTCTTCTCTGCTCCAATGAAAACAACACAAGTCTATCCAACCTCTCTTCATAACTTAAATGTTTCATCCCAGGCAACATCCTGGTGAATCTCCTCTGCACCCCCTCCAGTGCAATCACATCCTTCCTATAATGTGGTGATCAGAACTGCACACAGTACTCCAGCTGTGGCCTCACCAAGGTTCTATACAACTCCAACATGACCTCCCTACTTTTGTAATATGCCTCGGTTGATAAAGTCAAGTGTCCCATATGCCTTTTTCACCACCCCACTAACATGCCCCTCCACTTTCAGAGATCTATGGTCACACACGTCAAGGTCCCTTTGTTCCTTAGAACTTGCTGGTGTCATGCCGTTCATTGAATACTTCCATGTCAAATTACTCCTTCCAAAGTGTATGATGTGAACAAACTCAGTTACTCAATTTGATGGAGCTTGGACACAAACACAAGAACACAACTATAATGGAGCTAAGACCTCACATTATATTTTTATGGAATATATGTATATCAACATGGCTACTTCCTAAAATTTTTAAAACTGGATAACAACTTTCAAAAGGCTGAAGCTACGTCAGCCTGTAACACTGAACAATAGGAGCTAACCTAACAGTATCGAAGAAATTTGCATCTCATTATATCTGAACAGACAGTAACAACCCTGTGGCTGCAGACATCAAATTCAAAGAGAATTTTACAAAGGCCATCTACAGTTCATAACCAGGCCTGGCCAATGGGAAATATCAGTCTGCTAGGACAAAGGACCCTGCCCCTTTAGTTTCAAATTCTTAATGGTTAGAACACCAACAATCTCAAGAATCCAGACAAAAGAATATACATCCTTTGTCAATGCCAAAATGAACAGGCGGGAGTCATGTGACATGACCTCCTAACGGCAAGGACCTGTAACACGGTCTCGCTGTACTGCCAATCAGTCTGCCATCTTCCATCTCGCAAGCAGCAGCTCAGAAAAAGGGCTCTGTGCAGGTTTGAATACCTGCCGCTCCCCCACCACACACACCCCCCCCCACCACCCCCCCCACCCCCAACCATCTAAATTGTTTCTAGTAGAACTTTTTGAACTTCTGTACCAATGCCTACAAGACTAATTCATCTCCACATGCCTATCTCATCGTGGAAGTCATCTGGAAAAATGAATTATCCAGCATCAGCCTTTAGCCTGCTGACCTCTGTAAAGGAATACACCATTGGACATTGATTCTGGACTCTGGACTCACATGAAACAATAATTCTTTATTCTGTGGTATTTGTATGTAAACCTCTCTCTTTCTATCCCTCTTTTATTGTATGAATGCACCAGGGGCTATATAGCAACGCCCACTTGCTACATTTTGAGTGTGTGTGAATAAACTAATCCTCTGAGTTTACCTATCTCAAGTTTGCTGTGGGATTATTAGTAAAAATTGGATCACACCAAAAATGAGGGATTGGGAAATACGCTACCACTTATAAAGGGGGAAATCAAAATCACAACACCTTTCTGTTTACGGACAGGTGGTGAGAGGAGAAATCATGGCTGTTTAAATTAACCCCCTCTTGTCCATAATACAAGAAATCCATCCTATCTTAGCAAAGATTCAGCTCAGTTTTGCTATCATTGGGAAAGGTTCTTCTACTCAATACAGTACCTGTATGGGTGAAATTTATAATCATTAACAGATACAATTCAATTTTCCGCAATCTTCTCACACACATGGAGAAATTTGAACTTAGTTGCCTGTCAGGAAGCTGACAGGATCGGGTGCAAAACTGATTTTACCCCCTGCCTGCCAATGAATCAATGTTGGGCGGGGGGAAAACCAGCCTTCCACCTGATCCAGCCAGCAAGTTGGGTCAAAATGACTCCCATAACGTCTGATGTCCATTTTCACCATTGTTGACTGTAAAATCTTGACTAATACCTCAGACAGGGGCATGAGTTGAGGATCAGCAAATTTTTGCTAGGTTTGAGGTAAAAAGGAGTGCTGACAGGTTTTTGGGATCAGCTTTTAATAGCAGCATCACGGAGGTTACACAATATACACAATTACATTGTGTAGTTGTGACCATAATGTGATTGCTTTGCTGGAGTTCTTACTGATGAACCGACAGTGAAAGTCATGTAACCGGCACTGTGCAGAGAAACCGCTGCACTAAAACCTGCAGCTAGGGCTCTGTGTTATCTTTCTGTCACATCACTGACTCCATTCTGCACTGGTAAAGCACAGCAAACATTCACAGCTCTTCAAGAGTACTGAGTACTTTAAAAGCCACAGTGATTCAACATACCAGTCACCGATCAGGTGCCTGAGCCTCTGCGCCCCACACTGCATCATATCTCAAAGATGGATCTTCTGTCTTTGGAATCTGATTTATCTGAGTTATTGATGTGCACATGGACAGGACCCAGCAGGGAAAGTGATAATAAAATATATCCCTACAGTCAGGGAGAGGAGAAATTAGGCAGCAACCTCAGTCTGACAGGACACAAAGACAGCCACATCTAATGAGCCTTTTACATTGCTCAGGGAGTGTAGCACTATCTAACTTTCCTAACTGCTGCTAAAAGATTCCCTTAGACACTAATCGAAAAGCAGAATACCGCGGATGCTAGAAATGGGAAATAAAAACACATCTTCTCATCCCCTCCCCTTTCATTATTCCAAAGCGGCCATTCCTTCAATGATACCCTGGTCCACACCTCAATCACCCCCAAACGCACCATCCTCCTCCTATGGCTCTTTCCATGCAACACAGGAAATAGAAAACCTGTTCTTTTACCCCGTCTCTCCTCAACATCCAAGACCCCAAACACCCCTTCCTGGTGAAACAGCAATTTACATGTATTTCTTTCAATTTAGGTTTTTTTATTCATTTACAGGACGTGGGCTTCGCTGGCTGGGCCAACATTTATTGCCCATCCCTAATTGCCCTTAAGAAGGTGGTAGTGAGCTGCCTTCTTGAGCTGCTGCAGTCCATGTAGTGTAGGTACACCCACAGTGTTGTAAGGGAGGGAATTCCAGGGTTTTGACCCAGCAACAGTGAAGCAACGGCGATATATTTCCAAGTCAGGATGGTGAGTGGCTTGGAGGGGGACTTCTGGGTGGTGGTGTTCCCGTATATCTACTGCCCTTGTCATTCTAGATGGTAGTCGTTTTGGGTTTGGAAGGTGCTGTCTAAGCAGCCTTGGTGAATTCCTGCAGTGCATCTTGTAGATGGTACGCACTGCTGTCACTGTGAGTTGGTGGTGGAGGGAGTGAATGTTTGGATTTGGTGCCAATCAAACAGGCTGCTTTGTCCTGGATGGTGTCAAGCTTCTTGAGTGCTGTGGGAGCTGCACTCATCCAGGCAAGTGGGGAGTATTCCATCACACTCCTGACTTGTGCCTTGTAGATGGTGGACAGGCTTTGGGGAGTCAGGAGGTGGGTTACTCTTGCATGGTTCCTAGCCTCTGACCTGCTCTTGTAGCCACAGTATTTATATGGCTGGTCCAGTTCAATTTCTAGTCAATGGTAACACCCAGGATGTTGATACTGGGGGATTCAGCAATGGTAATGCCATTGAGTGTCAAGGGGCAATGGTTAGATTCTCTCTTGTTGGAGATGGTCATTGCCTGACACTTGTGTGGCGTGAATGTTACTTGCCACTTGTCAGCCCAAGCCTGTCCAGGTCTGCATTTGGACATGCACTTCTTCATTATCTGAGGATTCATGTATGGTGCTGAACATTGTGCAATCATCAACAAATATCCCCACTTTTGACCTTATGATGGAAGGAAGGTCGTTGATGAAGCAGCTGAAAATGGTTGGGTCAAGGACACTACCCTGAGGAAATCCTACAGTGATGTCCTGGAGCTGAGATGATTGATCTCCAACAACCAGCACCATCTTCCTTTGTGCTAGCTATGACTCCAACCAGTGGGGAGTTTTCCCCTGATTCCCACTGACTCCAGTTTTGCTAGGGGTCCTTGATGCCACACTCAGTCAGATGCTGCCTTGATGTCAAGGGCAGTCACTTTCATCTCACCTCTGGAGTTCAGCTCTTTTGTCCATGTTTGAACCAACGCTGTAATGAACTCAAGGAGCTGAGTGACCCTGGCAGCACCCAAACTAAGTGTCAGTGAGCAGGTTATTGCTAAGCAAGTGTCACTTGGTAGCACTGCTGATGACCCTTTCCATCACTTTATTGATAATCGAGAGTAGACTGATGGGGCGTTAATTGGCCGGGTTGGATTGGTCCTGCTTTTTGTGTGCAGCACGTACCTGGGCAATTTTTCCACATAGCCGGGTAGATGCCAGTGTTGTAGCTGTACTGGAACAGCTTGGCTAGGGGCGCAACAAGTTCTGGAGGGCAAGTCTTCAGTACCATTGCCGGAATATTGTCAAGCCCCATAGCCTTTGCATTATGCAGTGCCTTCAGCTTCTTGATACCATGTTGGGTGAAATTCTCCATGCCCGCTGGCATTGGGCGTGTTCAGTGGTGTGAGCAACAATATAGCGAGAAGGCCAAATATCGGTTTCACGATATCGTGAAACTAGTTTGCGATCATCTGCTCAGCCCGTCAATGGCAGCCGCGTTTCCCGCTGTGGGACATCGAGAACTTCATTGTAATATCATGAGCCCAGTAGGCCGGAATCATACCCCAACCTTGATCACCGAGCATGTCAGTGTGATTGCATGTTGACGTGTTTCACAACTGTACATAAGCGACATGCACCTGGCGAGCTGCACTTCGCTCGGGACTTGCTTCAGACAGCACTCACAGTCATCAGCGCCAGGCTTCACACACAGCACCACAGCACTGTTAGGGGGGCTCACGGGCAGGTCTCTACCTACCAGACCGTCATAAGGCAGGAGTGGCTTTTCAACGTCAAGCAGGGCTAGGGCCTGCTTGGGGAAGTGGGAGAGAAGTGGCCTCAGGTAAGGGAAGAGACTGCAGGGCAAGGGCTGTACTGGGGAAGGGGGGTATCCCAGGGTGTATGTGGGGCACATGTTGATCTGTACAAGTGGCCTCAAGATGGGGAGGGCTGAGGAAGCAGTCTCCAGAGGAGATGAGCCCAGATGGAAGTCACTTACTGCTTCCTGCACTCTTCATTGAACCAGGGTTGATCCCCTGGCTTGTTGGTGTTGGTAGAGTGGGGGATATACTGGACCATAATGTTACAGATTGTGTTCGAGTACAGTTCTGCTGCTGCTGATGGCCCACAGCACCTCATGGATGCCAACCAAGTCTTGAGTTGCTAGATCTGTTCGAAATCTGTCCCATTTAGCACAGTGGTAATGCCACACAACATGATGCAGGGTATTCTCAATGTGAAGATGGGACTTAGTCTCCACAAGGACTATGCGGTGGTCACTCCTACGGATACTGTCAGGGACAGATGCACCTGGGATAGGCAGGTTGGTAGAGATGAGATCAAGTATAGTTTTCTCTCTTGTTGGTTCTCTCACCACCTGCCGCAGACCCAGTCTAGCAGCTATGTTCTTTCGGACTCGGCCAGCTCGGTCTGTAGTGTGCTACTGTGCTACTCTTGGTGATGGACATTGAAGTCCCCCACCCAGGGTACATTCTGCACCCTTACCACCCTTAGTGCATGTTCAACATGAAAAAGCATTGATTCATTAGGTGAAGAGGGGTTTGTAGGTGGTAATCAGGAATGTTGAGGACTCCCATGGCAACTTCCTCCCAACTGTAAACCACTCAGCCACTAGCTCTGCTGGATCTGTCCTGCCGGTGGGACAGGACATACCCAGGGATGGTGATGGTGGCGTCTGGGACATTATCTGTAAAGTATGATTCAGTGAGATTGTCTATGTCAGGTTATTGCTTGACTAGTCTGTGAGACAGCTCCCCCAACTTTGGCACTAGGTCCCAAATGTTAGTAAGGAGGCCTTTGCAGGGTTGACAGCACTGAGATTGCTGACGTCATTTCCGGTACCTAGTTCGATGCCAAGAGCTCCATCCGATTTCATTCCTTGTAGATTTTGTAGCAGTTTGATACAACTGAGTGACTTGTTAGGGCATTTCGGGGGGAGTTAAGAGTCAACCACATTGCTGTGGGTCTGGAGTCACATGTAGGCGAGACTGGGTAAGGATGGCAGATTTCCTTCCTTAAAGGACATTAGTGAATCAGATGCATTTTTATGACAATCGACAATTGTTTCATGGTCATTGCACAAAGGCTCCTTAGAGAGCACGTTCCAAACCCACGAGCACTACCATCTGGAAGGATGAGGGCAGCAGATAGATAGGAACACCACCACCTGCAAGTTCCCCTCCGAGCCACTCACCAGCCTGACTTGGAAATATATCGCCGTTCCTTCTTTGTCACTGGGTCAAAATCCTGGAACTCCTTTCCTAACAGCACTGTGGGTGTACCTACACTACTTGGACTGCAATGGTTCAAGAAGGCAGATCACCACCACCTTCTCAAGGGCAGTTAGAGATGGGCAATAAATGCTGGCCCAGCCAGCGAAGCCCACATCCCGTGAATGAATTTTTTTAAAATTAGACTTTTAATTACAGATTTTTATTGAATTCAGATTCCACTATCTGCTGCGGTGAGATTCAAACCTGGGTCCCTAGAGTATTACCCTGGGTCACTGGATTAGTGAAAATACCACTATACCACTGCCTCCCCATCTACTGTAATTCACTGCTCACTCCTCCACACTGAGGAGATTAAACATGATTGGGTGACCATTTGTGGAAGACTTCGGTTCAGCCTGCCAGCATGACCACGGTGGCCTGTCACTTTAATTAGGCACGTTGCTCTCACGCTGACATCTCTGTCCTTGGCCTGCTGCAACTGTTCCAGTGAAGCTTAACATAAGCTTGAGGTACAGCACCTCATCTTTCTACTTGGGACTTAATAGCCTTCTGGACTCAGCATTGAGTTCAACAATTTCTGACTGTAAGCTATTGTTAATCTTGTTTCCTTTTCTTTGTATGTTTCGGTTTTTATGTTTGCTTTCAGGCAGCAGCACACCTGTTCTGGGCACATCTTTATGTTTCTTTGTTTTGACATGTTTCAGTATACTATGGACTTTCAGTCAAAACTTTAGATTTTTAAAAACTGAACAAAAGGCTGCAAAATACGGTCACCCGAGGGTCACCTGGCATCTTTTGTGGATTGAAATCACTTTCCTGTCTCAAGAGAGAAAAAAAGGAGCCTTCGGACTGATATTGTGTCAATGCACTTTCCTGAAACTAATTCAGAATGTAATTTCACATTGAATGAGTCATTCAAACATAAAGACCCTGGCTGTCTCAAACTCTCAAGGGGCAGAATTTTTCACTTGGCGTGCGGGTGCACGCCCGACACACTTAAGCGTAAAATAGCACGTGATGATGTCAGGTGAGGGTAATATTTCGCTCAGCGGGTGCACATGGGTGCCGGAGCTACACCCGCCATTAAATAAGAGGCCAGTTAAGGCCAGTGCGATTTCACACTCATTGTACAGGCAAAACGGGCAGGCGGCCAGCCAACAATTTCAAAAACCTCATTCACGGGTGGGATAAAAAGTGTCAGCAGCATTGCCAGTGTGAGTAGTGAGGAGTTTTGGAGATAGTTTGCTGCTGGTTGCTTACTGGTACTTGGCAGCTTTGTCTCTAAAGTTAGCATTTCCAGGCTTCATCTCATGACTTATTGGTGTCTGCAAGGCACCCGGAGGATTCAGACCATGTGGACCCTTCCAGGTATCAGACAGCCTTCTGTTACCCTGGTAATGGGGATGGTGGTCTCCGCTGGCGGCACCTCCTCTGAGGAAGAAGAGAGGGGCAGAGGGGAGAGGAGGCCAGGTATCCCAGTGCAGCTTCCTGGGGAGGGACTGGTGGAAGGAGGGGTGCAGGCATGAGGGATGCAGCGCCAGTAGTAAGTCTAGGCAGAAGGGGCAGCAGAAGACACCACTATCCTGCTGCCAGTGTTTACAGGCAGCGATGCAGCTACCTCAATATGTCCTAGGTGCAATGCCAAAGGAGGCTCTGCCTCTCAAGGGAGACCTTGACCTCCATTTGTCAGATGATCGGTCCTGAGGTCAGCTCCGACTGTGTGGGTGGACACCCCATGCCAGTGGCTCTGAAGGCCACAGTGGCCCTCAACCTCTATGCCTCCAGCTCTTTCCAGGGCTCAGTGGGTGTTCTGTGTGGAGTCTCCCAATTAGCTGTCCACAGTTGTGTCAAGTTGGTGACAGAAGCTCTGTTCACATTCTTTACCATATGGACGAGGTCAGCCAGGCTGAGCGAGCCAGAGGCTTTGCAGCATTTGCTGGGCTCCACAGTGTCCGGGGTGCCATTAACTGCACACATGTGGCCATCAAGGCACCAGCGGGTGAGCCCGGTGCCTTCGACAACAGGAAGGGATTCCACTCCATGAACGTGTGACCACAGGATGCAGATTCTGCCAGTCTGTGCGAGGTACCCTGGCAGCTCCCATGACGTTTACATCCTGAGACATTCCCAGGCGCTGAGGCTCTTCAGTTCTCCAGCCCGACAGGATGGATGGTTGCTGGGTGACAAGAGCTATCCATTGAAAAAGTGGCTCATTACACCTCTCCTCCGCCCAAGAAAGAGGCAGAGCAGCATTACAATACAAGTCATGCCTCCATCAGGGCAGTGTTAGAGAGGACCATAGATCTTCTCAAGATGCGCTTCCGATGCCTGGACTGTTCAGGGGTGCACTACCCCAGAGCGGGTGTCACTGATAGTGCTTGCTTGTTGCGCTCTCCACAATCTGGTGCTGGCAAGGGGGGACCCACTGGAGGAAAAGGATCTTGATGCAGCTGCACAGGCCACAGAGGTTGAATCAAGTAATGAGTCAGCAAAGGAGCTCGGTGAGGAGAACACTGAGGGCATTGAGCCAGCCTTCAGTAACCTGCAGGGAGGCAGGGACAGCAGGGACACCTTGATCCAGTGCTCCTTCAGCTAGGCTGCCAAAGATCTGCTTCCACCTCATGGCAGGGCTGCTGCCGTCATCCCGGAAGTCTGAAATGACCCTTTCATTTGAACCCAAAGTCCACACAATGCCTGTGCAATAAAATATCCAGCCACCCATGTCCAGCATTACACACTGGCGTACCCTGCACCAGAAAGAAAAATGGTGAAGCATACTCAGGCCGTCAGAACCAAAGCAAATTTAATGTTATTGTCAAAGTGAAAACATAATGACATGACCATTACTGGTGTTGATGTCCACATCAGCAGACATATAAACCAAACATAAATAAACAGAAAAATCACCAGTGAACTGTCCCTCATGTACTCATGGTGCCTTTAACTTACATTCTTGAGTGCTACGTCTTGGTGCAACCACCTCGCGGGCACCAGTGCTGGAGACAGCCGGCTGACTCTGCTGCCTTGTTGGGATTGATGATCTTGGCAGCAGTCCTCTGGCCAGTGAAGCCTCTGCTGGCCCTGCCTGGGAGGGTTTAGCCAGCAACATGGCTGGCATCACTCCAGTCATTGCAGCCTCATCAGATGCCATGGTCTCTGGCAGAGGGGTGGAGGAGCTGCTGCCGTCATCCAGAGCGCCCTGATAGGAACCCGCAGAGATGACAAGCAGCTCGTGCGCCAACGTGAGGTCGCACTGGACCTCCCTGCTCACCATTGATGGAGGGGCACCTAGCTGGGATACTGGATGCCTCATCCATCTCTCACGCTGGCACTGACTATCTGTGGTCATTGCCTGTGTCCCTGGAACTACCTCTCAATGGAGGAGGCAGTGCACTCGGCCATGAGGGTCAATGCAGTGCTCACGCTCCGCGTGGACTCCTCCATCATGGAGGCCATGGTACGCAGATCCTCATGGATCTCTGCCAGATCATCCCTCCCTCACATCTCGCTGGACATCCAGCATCTGCCACCTAATGAACAACGCCAGAGGCTCATCATCTGCCTTTGACTGAGCATCGTCCCAGTCCACAGCAGTCCTTCGACTGCCGGCTCCCTGGGCACTCTCTGTCTCCACCTGCACCTAAAGCGAGTGTGAAGTGCCCTCACCAATGTGCACCGAGATACTAGCCACCGGTCCAATGCCCACCGAGCTGCTGGTATCTGCGCTGATGCCTGCTTCAGAGAGCGGGTGTAACACAGGTGCAAGTGAAGCCCAGTGGTCTTCTGGCATCAGCGCAGGTGGGGATTTGGGGTCCACAGAGCAACTACGTGCTGGTGAATCTAAAAGGGAAAACAAGGACATGTCATTAGTTAAAGTCATCATGCTGTCACTATGCATGCCAGGCACCCTGGTGAGACAATGGAGATCTGCATCATGGTGCCATCGTCTTTCAATGGTCAATGGGGACTCCAGGTTTGAGGCTCCCATCAATGAAGAGACTGCACTAGAATGGTCGCACAATCCGAAACTCTCACCTCTGTGCACCGCACTCTTATTTTCGTCTGGCACCCCCACCTCTCCATGCCCGGTTGCATGTGGAGCCTGCTGACCCTCCAGCTCAAGGGCATCCTGCTTGTACCTGGTGAGCAGCGGCAGGTTGGGGGAGGCCTCCGCCTGTACGTGACCTCTCTGCCTGGTTATGGCTCATCTTCTCCTGAAAGGACAGAGGAGCATTGATCAGTCCACTCTCTACCTGCAGCACCATTGTAGCCTGGCCAACCCCAGCTGAGGAACACCTCGCTGGGTACATCCGAGTCGTGGCCCTCGAGCCACAAGGCACTCATTTTAAGCAGCCAGGGCACACCCCCTTGGCCAGCTCCAGCATCACTGACAGTTGGCACTCAGACTCTAACACCGCTGAGGTCCACTGGCGGATGGCCAGACCTTAACACTTCGCCACACCGATCCATTCCAACACGGTACTCACCCTTCCTGAGCACAGCAGGTCATTGAACCTCTTCTGGCACTGCACCCCTGGGCAGCGACCCATACCACATCATGGCTGTTCGCCAGTGCACCTCCCATGCCCTCTTTGTGAGTGCAGTGGCCTCCTCCTCCCATCTCTGGGAACAAGGGTATCCCTCCTGGCAGCCACGAGGCACTCACCCGAAAAGCAGGGGGGCAGATTGTCCACCTGACATGCCCTCTCGCCTGCCGTGTCCAGCCACACTTGACTCCATTACTTGAATGTTGAAGATGCTGAGGAGATGCTCTTCTATGGCAGCCTTCCAGGGGCATTAGACCCGGTGGTCAACCAGCACCTGCCCCCGCACGCCACTTCCCGACCAGTGAGGAGCTGCCTTTCCAGCGTGACATCACGGTGGGGGGGCCAATCGCTGACCACGCCCGCCCAGCAAGCTCCAATTTCTGGTCAAGGTGTCAAATGACAACATAGGACGATTGGAATAAACAGATACATCACCCTTTGTTTGGAAAAAGGACGCTGAACCTGTGGAAATCACATGATGAGGGAAACCATTTTGGTTGTCTGCTCTTAAAACCAGAGAGGCTACTTGCAGACAGCGAGAATTCCACCAAAAGCCATCAAACCAGCTGCAAGTCATCCACACAGCCAAGATAATACAGAGCAATTACCTTGAAAGTGGGAGAAGGACTCCCCCCCCCCCCCCCCCCCCCCCCCAGCCTGTCCCAACTTCAAGTTCATCTGAGAACCAAGCTCCGGAAAATTTGATTAGAAGTAACTTTGCCACTTACTGGGACTCTTTTGCTGTAGCTGTTTCATTTCAAATAAAGCATCACTTTCATCTAACAAACTACAGAACTGCCATGAAGGAGACTGAGATAATAATAAATTGCAATTGTATTGTTTTACTTTAATCTGTATTCAATCTTTGCATATGTGAGAGCATGTATGAGATTCTTATTTCCTATGAGTGATGAGACGTTGTGCTTTAAAGTCTGGTGCAAGTGTGTGCCAATAAATAATCTTTATTTTTAAAACCTCAAAAAGCTTGCTGCTGGAATTATTAATGAGGTCACTCTGAGGGTAAGAAAACACAGCTTTTTCATACCTTTCATGACAGTTTCTTTCCTTGGCCTATCGCCATTCCCTTTGGCTTTGTAAAACAAACATTTCTGTCAGTCAGTCTCTGCTGTTGCCTCACTGCCCTGTCTTTTGTCCTTCTCCCACCCATCCCGTGATCAAAACTGATTACATCCCTAACTTTTCCCAGTTCTAATCAAAAGTCATGAACCCAAAACACTTTCTCCCTTCATTGATGCTGCCAGACCTGTTGAGTAATTGTAGCATTTTCTGTTTTTATCTCAGACTCAGTTGGACAACAGGCTGCACACTGCCACATACAGCTCATGTTATGACAATCAAGGGCTTATGTGACACTGTTGCAAACCTTGACTGCAGCTGGCAGTGGGCAGAAGTTGAGGCTAAATGTCACAGCTAAAGATCATTAACATCTTGAGTTTGCTGCAGTTCGGAAACAGCAGGTGAATTGGAGAGGCAGCTGAAGCAACAGTAAACTTTTCCAGAAAACGTCATCTTATACGTAGTAACTTTCCAGGAAATGTGGGCTATGCTAAAAAAAAAATCCCCTTATCAAGCGATCACGCAGACTCGCGTTCTGAGCATTTGAAATAGTTGCTGCAGAATCCTCGCCCCCACTGTCTGCTCTCAGTGTTTGGAAGTTTCAGTTCAGTCATACTTTACTTTATAGCAGACATCTGGATAGATATGAAAGAATCAAAAATGAAAACCAGCCCAAAGCCAGTCTGCTTTACCTTCAAAATTAATATGCTCAGTTCAAAACTGTCTCTGCGTGCAGCAGTCTGGCAATGGTCCGTGGTCTTAGAGATGTGGAGCAGCAGCAGCTCCTATTTTATAAACTGAATCACACTGGGTTATAGGTTCAAGTCCAGTGAGGGATTGCGATAGGGTTGGGAAGATTTATGAAAGATTGGATTGTGTAAAGACTGTTCAGCCTATCAGACAAACTTGTTCTATACTCGCTGTACAATCTACCCTATCATTGGCTTCACCTGAACCATTTAATCTGCTTATCCAGCCATGCTTTGGTGAGGCCACGCCGAGAATACTGCGGGGTATGTGGAACATTCCTTGTTCCTGCAGACTTACTCAGACCCCCTCCCACAACTTGTTCCAGTATACTGATGACTGTATCGGTGCCACTTCATGTTCTCGCCTGGACCTGGAAAAATTCATCAATTTTGCTTCCAACTTCCACCCGTCTCTCACCTTCACATGGTCCATCTCCGACACTTGCCTTCCCTTCCTTGACCTCTCTGTCTCTATTGAGGAATAGACTGTCTACCAATATTCTTTACAAGCCCACTGACTCCCACAGCTACCTCAACTACAACTCCTCACGCCCTGTTTCCTGTAAGGAGTCCATCCCATTCTCTCAGTTCCTTCACCTCCGTTGTATCCGTTCTGATGATGCCACTTTCCAAAACGGCGCTTCTGACATGTCTTCCTTCTTCCTTAACTGAGGATGTCCCTCCCCCCACCACTGTGGTTGACAGGGCCCTCCACTCTGTCTGACCCATCTCCCGCACTTCTGTCCTCATCCATTCCCACCCCTTCCAGAACCATGATAGGGTTCTCCTTGTCCTCACTTTTCACCCCACCAGCCTCCACGTTTATAGGATCATCCTCCGCCATTTCCCCCCTGTTGGCCTTCCATAGGGACCATTCCCTCCATGACACCCTGATCCGCTCCTCCATCACCCCCAACACCTCATCCCCTTCCCACGGCACCTTCCCATGAAATCACCAGTGGTTTAACACCTGCCCCTTTACCTCCTCCCTACTCACCATCCAAGGGCCCAAACACTCCTTTCAGATGAAGCAGCGCTTCACTTGCACCTCCTTCAATTTGGCCTACTGTATTCACTGCTCCCAATGTGGTCTCTTCTACACTGGGGAGACTAAATGCAGACTGTGGCCTGGATTTTGCGGCCCCTCCTGCCTGGCGGGATATTATGGTCCTGCTGAACCGGCAGGGCTGTAAAATCCTGGCCTGGGTGACCACTTTGCAGAACACCTTCGCTCAGTCTGCAAGAATGACCCCAACCTTCATGTCACTTACCATTTCAATTTACCATCCTGTTCTCATGCTCATGTTTCTGTCCTCATCCTGCTACAATGTTCCCGTGAAGCCCAACACAAGCTGGAGGAACAGCACCTCATCTTCTGATTAGGCACTTTACAGCCTTCTGAACTCAACATTGAATTCAATAACTTCAGACCATGAACTCTGGCCTCCATTTGAATTTTTCCTACCCCTCTCCCCTCCCCCCAACCCCCACCTCCATCTCCACCTCCCCTAATGTCCTCATGGTTTGCTTCCAGCAAGTGATGACCCTCGTTCTGCTATTAACACATTCTGCTTTCTTGCTTTCAGACAGGGCTGACCTTTATGTCACTATTAACACTGCTGTGTCCATGACATCTTTGTCACTTAATCTCTCCTGACCTCCAACCTATCTTTGACCTTCAATTTTGCTCCAGCCCCCACGTTTCAACAGCGTAAAACCTATCACATTTCTACCTCTCTTTAGCTCTGAAGAAGAGTCTTACAGCCTCAAAACATTACCTCTGTTTCTCTCTCCGTAGATGTGCTGAATTTTTCCAGCATTTTCTGCTTTCATTTCAGAAACCCAGCATCCGCAGTATTTTGCTTTTATCCTGGAATACTGTGCACAGTTTTGGTCTCCATATTTAAGGAAGGGTATATTTGCACTGGAGGTGAACAGTGAAGATTGGTTCCCATGATGAGAGAGTTGTCCTAAGGTAAGAGGCCGAGAAAATCGGGCCTATAATCTCTGATGTTTAGAAGAATGAGAGGTGGTCTCATTGAAACATTCAAGATTATGAAGGGACTTGACAGGTTAGAGGTTGTTTTCACTGGATGGGGAATCTCAAACAGTCTCAAGATAAGGGGTCAATGGTTTAGGACTGAGATGAGGAGGAATTACATCACTCAAAGGGTTTTGAATCTTTGGAACTCTCTACCCCTGAGGGTTGACGATGTTCCATTATTGAATATATTTTAGTTTCTCAGGGAATGCAGAGATATGGCCGGAAAGTGAAGTCAAGGCAGAAGATCATATTGAATAGTGGAGCAGGCTCGAGGGGCTACTCTTGCTCCTATTTATTATATTCTTATGTACACTCCGCCCTATTGTGGACTCTAAAAATCCATTTAATTTTCTTGTGCATCTCGTGCATTCTATTCTTTACTAGACTGATTAATTCGGTCCATTTTAATGTGATAGGAATTAAAATAAACTTATCACTCATCAGCTCAGTGACATCTCCCACGGACTCTTCACTCCAGGGGGAGTCTGGAAGATGTAGTGTGTGTTTGAAGGGTTCCATCATCTTCGATTTGTCCCTGATGAATGAGACAAAGTATCAGCTGCAACAATTGTAAACATCAGCTGCACGAAGCTGCTGGTATTCTATGATATGGGAGCTGTGCCTAGACATTATCTAAGCTGAATGTGGGTGGCGCAGTGTGTTAGAATATTAAAAGGTTCTGTTGGGGAACAGTGGACTGTCCATGGTGGTTGGAATCTACTCCTAAGTATTAATTTTCTCTCCTTTGCCACATCACTCTGAGGAGGCATTGAACAGAGTCCAAATACCTCCTCGTGGGAGGGAAGGAAGTCATCCTGAATGTTTATAGCACTTTCAAATAGATCATTAGAGACACGGGAGCAGCCAGACAAATTTCCATAGAGCTCAGAAGAAATGATCAAATGAAGAGAAAAATATAAACCAAGTCCTCAAAGATGAAATATGCTTTCACTATAATTTCTGCCCTTCCCACTATATATGTATAGCCTACCCTGCTCTCCTGACTCTAGTCTATCTCATGTTTAAATAGTACCTATTTTGGTTTAAAGGATCATGGCCATTGTTGCCAGCAGCCTTAACTATTCAAAAAAAAAGGGGGATTCACCTAGTTCTGTCGAAGGGTCATGAGGACTCGAAACGTCAACTCTTTTCTTCTCCGCCGATGCTGCCAGACCTGCTGAGTTTTTCCAGGTAATTCTGTTTTTGCCTTAGCTATTCACATTCACTCCTGGGCAGCCTCCCAATTTCTACTCTCGTTAAACTACAGCTCATCCAAAACTCTGCTGCCTGTATCCTAACTTGTACCCTCTATATTGGCACCTGGTCTAGCAACGCTCATCCTTCTCTCCAAATCCCTCCATAGCTTTGCCCCTCACTATCTTCGCTATCCCCACACCCTCTGAGATCTCTGCATTCCACTGATTCAGACCTCTTCTGCATCAATGATTTTAACGACTGCACCATTGGTGGCCGTACCTCTAGCTGCCGAGGCCTCTTGCCTCTCTACCTCTAGCTCATTAAAATCTACCTCTTTCACCAACCTTTTGGCCATCTGCCTATCTCTTGATGTGGCCGGCTTTAATTCTTGTCAAATTATGCACATGTGATGTATCTTGGATGACTTTACATCATCAAAGGCACCATATAAATGCATGTTATTGTTATTTAAATTCAACTTCTTGTTTAAAAGTTTTGAAGTTACAGCATGGGAAGGGATTATTCTTACACAGGGTGTGGACATCGCTGGCAATGCCAGCATTTGTTGCCCATCCCTAATTGCCCTTGAACTGAGTGGCTTGCTCAGCCATTTCAGAGGGCAGTTAAGAGTCAACCACATTGCTGTGGGTCTGGAGTCACACGTAGGCCAGACCAGGTAAGGATGGCAGATTTCCTTCCCTAAAAAACATTAGTGAACCAGATGGATGATAATTTTATGGTCACTATTATTGGGACTAGCTTTCAATTCCAGATTTTATTAATTGGATTTAAATTCCCCCAACTGCCGTGGTGGGATTTGAACCCGTGCCCCCAGAGTATTAGCCTGGACCTCGGGATTACTAGGCCAGTGATACTGGATGGTTGGAATGCTCCCATCTGGGACTAAGGCCCATGGCGGGGGTGAGGACAGGGTGTGTTTCCCGCCGCAGAGGCTGCTGGGAAGTCACACTGCACTGTGTGGCCCCGACCTCATTAATTATGCAGTCGGGGTTTCCCCGACATTACGCATGGGCGAGGCAGGCTGGATGGCTCACCATCATATCCAGGTGCCATTTTTAAAAGGCATCACTGGCCCACTATTGAAGAAAGAAGATGTACCTCCAGGAACACTCTGAAGCTGGATGATGGAGCGCCAGGAACACTCTGAAGCTGGATGATGGAGCGCCAGGAACACTCTGAAGCTGGACGATGGAGAGCCAGGAACACTCTGAAGCTGGACGATGGAGATCCAGGAACACTCTGAAGCTGGATGATGGAGAGCCAGGAACACTCTGAAGCTGGATGATGCACATCCAGGAACACTCTGAAGCTGGACGATGGAGCGCCAGGAACACTCTGAAGCTGGACGATGGAGATCCAGGAACACTCTGAAGCTGGATGATGGAGCGCCAGGAACACTCTGAAGCTGGATGATGCACATCCAGGAACACTCTGAAGCTGGACGATGGAGCGCCAGGAACACTCTGAAGCTGGACGATGGAGATCCAGGAACACTCTGAAGCTGGACGATGGAGCTCCAGGAACACTCTGAAGCTGGACGATGGAGATCCAGGAACACTCTGAAGCTGGATGATGGAGCGCCAGGAACACTCTGAAGCTGGATGATGCACATCCAGGAACACTCTGAAGCTGGACGATGGAGCGCCAGGAACACTCTGAAGCTGGACGATGGAGCTCCAGGAACACTCTGAAGCTGGACGATGGAGAGCCAGGAGCACTCTGAAGCTGGACGATGGAGCGCCAGGAACACTCTGAAGCTGGACGATGTACATCCAGGAACACTCTGAAGCTGGACGATGGAGCGCCAGGAACACTCTGAAGCTAGACAATGGAGAGCCAGGAACACTCTGAAGCTGGACGATGGAGATCCAGGAACACTCTGAAGCTGGACGATGGAGCTCCAGGAACACTCTGAAGCTGGACGATGGAGATCCAGGAACACTCTGAAGCTGGACGATGGAGCTCCAGGAACACTCTGAAGCTGGACGATGGAGCGCCAGGAACACTCTGAAGCTGGACGATGGAGAGCCAGGAACACTCTGAAGCTGGACGATGGAGAGCCAGGAACACTCTGAAGCTGGACGATGGAGCTCCAGGAACACTCTGAAGCTGGACGATGGAGCGCCAGGAACACTCTGAAGCTGGACGATGGAGAGCCAGGAACACTCTGAAGCTGGATGATGGAGCGCCAGGAACACTCTGAAGCTGGATGATGCACATCCAGGAACACTCTGAAGCTGGACGATGGAGCGCCAGGAACACTCTGAAGCTGGACGATGGAGAGCCAGGAGCACTCTGAAGCTGGACGATGGAGCGCCAGGAACACTCTGAAGCTGGATGATGGAGAGCCAGGAACACTCTGAAGCTGGATGATGCACATCCAGGAACACTCTGAAGCTGGACGATGGAGAGCCAGGAACACTCTGAAGCTGGACGATGGAGCTCCAGGAACACTCTGAAGCTGGACGATGGAGAGCCAGGAGCACTCTGAAGCTGGACGATGGAGCGCCAGGAACACTCTGAAGCTGGACGATGTACATCCAGGAACACTCTGAAGCTGGACGATGGAGCGCCAGGAACACTCTGAAGCTAGACAATGGAGAGCCAGGAACACTCTGAAGCTGGACGATGGAGATCCAGGAACACTCTGAAGCTGGACGATGGAGCTCCAGGAACACTCTGAAGCTGGACGATGGAGCACCAGGAATACTCTGAAGCTGGATGATGGAGCGCCAGGAACACTCTGAAGCTGGATGATGGAGCTCCAGGAACACTCAGAAGCTGAAAGATCCACCTGAAATATGCTTCCCCCACTAATTGCTGCATGTCACAGGGTCCACAGTCACTGGAGGCCTCCATCCCAAACTCTGGAGTCAGCCCCAGGTCTTCTTCAGGTAAGTGCCAATGTGTCTGTGCCACGCTGGTCCAGACGCATTCTGGACTGGCGTGAATTCCTGCTGGCGCTGCGGATGGTCGTGCGCGTGGGTGGTTGGCAATACTAGTTGGGCCTTCATCTGCATCCCATTAGCAGGATGCATCGCAGGTTCATGGCAGCTTCTGGCAGGAATTGTGACCCACCATGGTGGATGAGAGCAGAAGATTCTATCATCATTTTATGCCAGTGTGAAACCAATTTTTGGGCCTCCTGCCACATTCCCCGCCAACCACCCCCCCCACCCCACTGCTCACCATTAAACCCACCGTGCTGCCGTGGGGGGCATGGGAGAATTCCGCCAGATGATTCTGTTTGCAGGATGATTCTTTGGACTGCTTCAGCCAAGTAACGCCCTCCCTTGGTGCCAGTGAAGCTCAGCTTGACCTGTCCTTGCCTGACATTGAGCTTTACACAGGCACATTCTAGCATGGGCACAGTGTCCTGCTAGCACAGGTGGGGCTCTTTCACTCAGCGCCAGCGCACCACATTCAATTGGAGTATATGGACTGGATAACTGAGCGCATTCTTCTGGCCCCTGTGCTTCAGCCAATTATTGCTTTTATCAATCAGGCCAATGTGTGAGAGTGCCAAGTTTTCTGTCCAACAATCACTCTTACAGCATCCAGCTAACAGTTCGATATGTAAGGCAATGTGCACAAATCATGCTCCTGAACACACCTGCAAAGCAGAGGTTGAAGAACCTGTGGGTGCTTATGAAAGGTTCCAGCACTGAAGAGTTTGTGTGAAGCCACAGGTCCAAAGCAAGGATGAAGCGATAAGGGAATATGAGAGAGTAGGTCTGGAATGATCCCTGAGCCTATATGTTGGAGGCTCAATTCATGTGGAACTCTGACTGTTTCAATGCTAATGTGGAACTCACTACTTTCTATTGGCGACACACTTTACTCCTTTTAAAATTACTTCACAGAAGATAAATCTGGTAGGTGGGGATGTGGGTGGAGCATTATTGTTGCAGATGGAGTATTATTACTGAGGGTGGAGCATTGTTACTGAAAGTTTAGTATTATTACTGAGAATGGTTGTCTTATGAGGAAAGGCTGGGCAGGTTAGGCTTGTATCCAATGGAATTTAGAAGAGTAAGAGACGACTTAATTGAAACCTTTAAGGTCCTGAGGGGTCTACTGGACAGGGTGGATGTAGAGAGAATGTTTCCTCTTGTGGGAGAATCTAGAGCTAGGGGTCACTGTTTCAAAATAAGGGGTCACTCATTTAACACAGAGATGAGGAGAAATTTTTTTTCTCAGAGCGTAGTGAGTCTTTGGAACTCTCTTTCTGAAAAGGCAGCAGAAGCAGAGTCTTTGAATATTTTTAAGGTTGAGCTAGATAGAGTCTTGATTAACAAGGAAGTGAAACGTTATCAGGGCTAGGCAGGAGTGTGGGGTTGAGGTTACGTTCTGATCAGCCATGATCTTATTGAATGGAGGAGCGGGCTCAAGGGGCCGAGTGGCCTACTCCTGCTTCTAATTTGTATGTATGTATATTTGTACAAGGGCATTATTACTGAGGGTAGAGAGTATTATTGCTGATGGTGGAGTATTGTTACTGAGGATGGAATATCATTACTGAAGATGGAGTATTGTTACTGAGGATGGAGTATTATTACTGAGGGTAGAGTATTATTACTGAGGATGGAGTATTGCTACTGAGGATGGAGTATTATTAGTGTTGGGACTCTCAATTCTGTTACACACACACACACACACACACACACACTTACGCATGCATGCACACATGCACGCACACACACACACACACACACACACACACGCATGCGCACATGCACGCGCACACACACACACACACACATACACACACACACATACACACACCGCTCCTGACAATACTCCCCACTTGCCTGGATGAGTGCAGCTCCAACAACACTCAAGAAGCTTGATACCATCAAGGACAAAGCAGCCCACTTGATTGACTCCCTCTACCACTGACGCACAGTAACAGCAGTGTGTACTATCTACAAGATGCACTGCAGGAATTCACCAAGCCTCTTTTGGCAGCACCTTCCAAACCCATAACCACTACCATCTAGAAGGACAAGGGCAGCAGATAGATGGAAACACCACCACCTGGAAGTTCCCCTCGAAGTCACTCACCATCCTGACTTGGAAATATATCGTCGTTTCTTCACTGTCAGTGGGTCAAAATCCTGGAACTCCCTCCCTAACAGCACTGTGGGTGTACCTACACCACATGGACTGCAGCGGCTCAAGAAGGCAGCTCACCACCACCTTCTCAAGGGCAACTAGGGATGGATATGGGTTTTTGCCACAGTTTTTGTCTTTGGTCACTCCAATCCTGACATACAGTAATTGTTGGGATAACATGATCCCAAATATAGCTGTTCACACTCTTCATTTAGTTTAAAATAATCCATTAGGATTATTATTGTATGAATATGAGATTACTGAGATCTCCAACTGAGGTAAATGAAGCAATATCTGCAAACAGTGGGTAAATCTCACATGATCACTTGCTCTCTCTCTCTCACACACACACACACACACACACACAGACACACACACAGGCACACACACACACACAGACAGACACACACACACAGGCACACACATACACACACAGACGCACACACACACAGACACACACACACACACAGACGCACACACACGCAGACACTCACCCACACACTCACTCATTCATATACACACACAGGCACACACACACACACACACACACACAGACACACACACACAGGCACGCACATACACACAGAGACACACAGACACAGACACACCCACACACACCTACACAGACACAGACACACACGCACACACAAACACACAAAGAATCAGGAGGAAACTGTGTTTGTAGACAGACACAGCATGGATATCCTGGAAGACAGACTTTATCAAAGACATATACAGGCACACACATGTGCAGTGAGCAGCACAATACTCACAATGGTGGATAAAGTTGGAAAAATAAAGTAACATAAGAACTATGCACTGGAAATTAACCCTAATAACACACACGTACAATGTGGTAATTACACATTGCTTCAGCAGTGATATTAGGATAGGCTGTGGTGAGCTCAGAGTTGTGTAACTAAGTGGTTCTGGTGTGTTAGTCTCAGATATGCAGCTAGTTGATGAAACCAGTCCGTTACCTTAAGAAGTAATTCAAAATGATAACACCAACTTGCATTTATATTACGCCTTTTACATAGAAAACATCCCGAGGAGATCCACAGAGACGTAATCAAGAAATGGGCACTTAAGTCACAGAAGGAGATACGAGGAGTGGTGAGAAAAAGCTTGGTCAGGAGTCTGTCTTATTATAGGGCAGAGCTGTGTTAGAGGTAGAATTCCAGAGTGTGAGGCCTAAATAGTTGAATGTACAATGGCCAATGGTTGGGTGAAAGGAGGGCAGAATTCACAAGAGACCAGATTCGGAGGAACAGAAAATTTGGGGTGAATTGTAGGGCTGGGGGAGATTACAAAGATAGAGAGGGTAAGGCCATGAAAAGATGAGGATTATCACTTGAAATTGGACGTTTTGGAGGATCACGAGTCAGAGCAGAAGAAATAGAAGCAGGAGTAGACCATTCGGCCCCTCAAGCTTGCTTTGCCATTCAATCACAGCTGGTCTCAACTCTACTTCCCTGTCTGTTCCCCATAACCCTTGACTCCCTTGTCAATCAAATGTCCAATTCAACCTTGAAAATGTTCAATGACCCAGCCTCCACCACTGTCTGAGGAAGAGGGTTCCACAGACTGACAACCCTCTGTGAGTAGCAGTTCCTCCTCAACTCCATCGTAAGTGTGACACCCCTCATTTTGAAACAGGGCCTCTAGTTCTAGATTCCTCCACAAAGGGAAACATCCTCTCAGTATCCACCTTGTCAAGGCCCCTTCAGAATCTTACATGGTTCAATAAGATCACCCCTCATTCTTCTAAACTCCAATGGGTACAGGCCCAACCTGCTGCACATTTCCTCATAAGACAATCCCTTCATCCCAGGAATCAGCCTAGTGAACCTTCTCTGAACTGCTTCCAATTCAAGTGAATCCCTCCTTAAGTAAGGAGACCAAAACTGTACACAGTACTCCAGATGGGGTCTCACCAATGGCCTGTACAGTTATAGCTAGACTTTCCTACTTTTATACTCCATCCCCCTTAACATAGGTTAATGTAGCCAATGTTGTTTAGTGAGGACTGGGGTGATACATGACTAGAACTGGTATGGTTAGGATACAGAAGCAAGTATACAGTGGGTGGAAAATAGGAGGCTGGACAGGAAAACATTGGATCAAATCTGGAGGTGACAATGTCATGGTTGAGGGTTTGGTGACAGATGGCTGATTGAAGGTGCGTAACACCGGGGAGGGAAGAGTTTTCAGTCTTTGTGTTGGTGAGGATAAAAGCTCAGAAGTTTATTTCAGAATTAGCAGGACTCAGAGCTTTGCAAAGTCGATATCAGCTGAATTAGTCATTCCCAGTGTTTAGCTGGAGGAAATTGCAGCTTATCCAAGATGAGGTGGTGGAAAAGCAATGTAGCAATTAATTAGTGCCAAAGATTATCTGGTGCAATATGTAGTGGCAGCCTGTGGTGCTCAGGGGTGTGAATGTTTTACCAGTTGCATCGTCAAGCTGGGTTACCATCTCTATAACTCCATTTCTGGCTACACTTGACTGAGGGTATAAAGATGATAAGCCTTTAAATTTTGTTCTTGCCCTTCAGGGGGTTCTCTGGAGTTCTGGGCTCATGCTCTGGGATAGTTGTTCATTGAGTGTGGGTTTTTTAACCTCTTTCCATGGATTCTGATAGCTGAAGATAAAATTAGTTGGACTGAAAGGGTGTCATGATGGTAAACTGGCACGTCAGTGTGGGGAATGGTGAACTATGCAATATCTAAGATTCCCTACACGGTGACCCTGAACTCAAACATGTCAAACTCAAAGTTTGGGTTTAAAGTTTTCGCATGGGTTGGAGAAGGAAGCAGAAGGAGTTTGTGTCCCATTCATTCTCGGTAATCGGCTCACTTTACACTGGCAAAGCCTGAGAGAGGACTTACATTCTCAGCCACAATCAATGTCTGGCAGACACGGGCAGAAAATACAGGTTTGGAACTTGTTCAGATCAGAGTTCAGACCAAGAACAATTTCATCATAATTTTAAACATTAAAAGTTCACCTCAGGGTGAACAAAAGGGGCTTCCCAATAAAATAAACCCACAAGTTTTATTTCTTCCTCTACTTAACAATAAGTAATGAATAAAACTTCAGTTGGTTTCTGGAGCACATGACAGTACTGGGTGAAGCTGAGCTGGGCAAGAGACAGAATGGCTGTCCCTGTGCAGATGTTCATCTTAAACCCTGAGCCTCATGATAAACACACAGTGAAGAAAGCTGGAAAACAACCAGCTTCCCCCCTCCACTGCATGGCCCCAGTGTAGGCCCCTGCTCCAGGGCTCAATGTGAGCAGAACATGCCTCAACCTCAACCTAAAGTGTGGGAGCGAGTGACCAGTGTTAAATTCTGAGAAAACATAAAGCTGCACTTATCTGTAAATCATTTCCCCATGTCCCAGAAAACACAAAGACAGATTGTAAGGTTTCTGGTGCTGAATTTAAGAAAGTAATTGAGGCAGGAAGAGATATTAACACTTATTTCATATTCTGCAAGTTGATATTTGTCATAGGTTTCACTGTTTCTGAGGAACTGTTCTAGTCATCACACGGTTAACTCCACCTCACTCTGAATATTTTTTAAAAATGATCCCTTCCCATTTGGCCTGTGGCTTCAATGTATACTGACACAGAGCTCCCCAGAACTGTATATTTCCTCATACCAGGCAGCGTCCCAGTGAGCCTGTGCTGTACCTTCTCTAAAGCCTCAATATCCTTTCTTTCATGTAAAGCCCAATAATGCCCACAGTACTCTAAATGATGTCTAATTCAGGTTTATTGGTTTTTATATTCTATCCCTCTTATAACTTAAACTTAGAAATCTGTTGGGTTTTTTCACAGCCTTGTCACCTGAGGTTTCCCTTGAATGTCCTGGGAACCCATCCCCCCAAATATCTCTTCCACAGAAACCGAGACTATTCCCATTCACAGTATTATTGCTACTGTTATTTTTATCAAAATGCATTACTTCACACTTACTGACACTGAATCCCATTTGCGATTTTTAACCCAGTCGCCCATCTTATCAAAATCTTTTTATAGCTTTATTCGGTATTCTAAATAATTAATTATAGTTCCTGTTTTAGTGTGCAAATTTCACACTGGGCCTTGATATCCACAGTGAGCAGAAATGGCTCTATAGCTGAAACCTATGATGACCTTGCATGAACCACTTCCAGCTACTTTAAAAACTGCTCCTACCACTCTATCTTCTCCCTTCTAACTTCTCGAACCCCACCTAATCCCCTATCCTTGCTTAAGCTAAAACAGTCTTGGCACATTGACATTCTTCTATGAGGCTGATTGCACGACTCAGTCTTTAAAAAGATAGGGTGCCATTTCCCACAAATTGTTCCTCTTTAAGGGTTTTTGATCTCAGTATTTCACATATCCTAACTGCCAATTGGTTATGTAACAAGCTGCACATTATGTAAGCCTAACATCTGCTTCCCTCTCTATCAGCTTCAACACTTTAGATGTTCTTAGTCTACAGAACGATTTACAGAGAAGGAGCATTGAGCAAAGTTTCATTCAGTGATCGTGCACAACTTTGTACTCATGTTTTTCTATGTCTTGAGTGGCTGCTGCCAGGTGGAGTAGGCAGAGGGATGGATAAACCAAGATCTTACCTACAGGGAGACAGGGAATATTTTAAGTTCACTCCTTGTGAATCTCCTAAAGTCTGGTTATAGCGGAACACGTACATCGAGCTGAGAATAGATTTGATCGTACAACTTGATTTGAAGAAATGGCTCAGTGGAAGTAATGATCTTTCCGAATCTTGAGAGAAACCTGTGACAAAAATAAAGTGGTTTAGTCTAAAATGTATCATGGTTTCTTTAGTCCTAATTGCGGTATGGAGCTTACTAAAAAACTAGCTTCACTCAGAGATATTATATCCCAGTTTAAATTGAAACAATTGTCATAATATTTAGCCAAATTGTTGTCTGAGGGAGGAACCAATCCATTCACTTCAATTATGGGAATTTTGTGTGATTTGTTTAATTATATGTTTGGTTGGTAGCTCCTTTTGAATTTAATACACAGTTATTTAAGTTTACTGGCTACTGTTTGAAAGTGTTTATGAGCCTGTATTTTTATCTTAGTTGGTCTGTGTGGAACCAAAGGCAGTCAGGCAAGATAATTTTCATAAGGTGCAAAAAACCCACTATCAAATAATCTATCAGAGTGCAACCTTAGCAAACTATTTATTATTCCAAGCTGGCTAAAGTTGACAACTACAGTAAAAAAAAATTATGCTGTTAATCAATTCTTTAGTTTTGCTTCATAAATTTATGTAACAGTTAACAGTGTAAGGTAAAATCTAGTGTCACATTTTGCTGTGTCCTAAAGACTGGGTGGAGCTTTAGTGAGTTCAAGATGAAGCCAGCGGTTGAAGTAACCTGAAAACGGTTTTCAATTTGTTACTTATTTATGTTATCAGTTCACCCAGATTTCCAGTCACCCGGGATCATAGTCAACCTGGAGAATATCTGAAACATGGAAGCATAGTATACTGGCACTGCTGTCCCTTTAATACAGTGACTCCACCTCTTTGATATAGCGAGACTGCCCTTTTAAGCAATCATGGAGCAATATCTCTCTCCACGTTTGAGTTAACCCATTTCTCCAATAGTTCAGAGGAGGTGTGGATGTATCCTCTTCTCAGGCTCTGCCCCCTTCTTCGAACTTTAGACTCTGTCCAGGGTCTGATCTCCCTGCTATCCTGAGGAGAACTGCAACGTGGAATTTGTGGTGAGTGTTGAAATGTTTGCTGTTGAGTAACGCTAGTACCTCACTGACTGCTTCAGATCCTTGTAGCTGGCAAACCATCCGATATAATGATCTGACTTGATCAATTACATTCGAATGTGACCCCATTGCACCAGTGCTCATGAAAGTTTGAAACAGGCACAAAGTTAACTGAGGATTACCCTAGTTTATGATTGCAAGTGGCAAATTTTCCTTTACAGACGGAAGGAAAGATGTTGCTGGATTGTACATAAAAGATTGAAGGAAGAACTTTGTACAAGGGCAGGTGCACACATCGTCCTAATTTTTCCACATCCTGACCGGAAGAGAGTACTCCTACATTGGTGGATTGATCCTAAGTCATTCTAGAGAGGCATTCCTGTGCAGCTCCAGAGCGCTGCTGTGGACATGTGTGGCATTTTGACCAGCTGACCTCCTCCTGCAAGTCTAGACACCCAGGCCCAATCCAATAAAGTGAAATACAAACTCGAATGGTGAAGATTGTAAGCAAGCTGCATTGTGTTGTCACTGGGGGATAATTACAGCTGCGTGATGTATTATACAGGATTGCAGAGGGAATCTCCTCATCTGTGACTGCAAGAAAGGGCACAAGCTCGGACTGAGACTCAGGCCTTGATAGTGTCTGTCTGATGCAGGTTATCACTGAAAGAAACAACAAGGTGATTTCTTCTAAAAATGTACAGATTGCCAGTGGAAATATATAGTTAGGGTTAATAATTCTGTTAAGATGACATTGCAGTAATGGATCTCAGCTGGACAACAAGCAGCCTGAAGGACACCCGCAACAGATATTGTAAGAAACCAATTCTGTCATAGCAACTTAAAGAGGTTCTCAAGAAACATCTAGATAGTAAATAAATCATACCATCTAGAATTGTATCGCAGTGAGAGTCGGTGTGTGTGCAGCTGTACCCAGTGAGAGTCAATGTGTGTGTGACTGTACCCAGTGAGAGTCAGTGTGTGTGGGACTGTACCCCAGTGAGAGTCAATGTGTGCATGACTGTACCCAGTGAGAGTCAGTGTGTGTGGGACTGTACCCCAGTGAGAGTCAATGTGTGCGTGACTGCACCCAGTGAGAGTCAGTTTGTATGGAGCTGTACCCCAGTGAGAGTCAGTGTGTGTGCAACTATACCCCAGTGAGAGTCAGTGTGTGTGGGATCCATAGCCCAGTGAGTGTCAGTGTGTGCGGAACAGTATCCCACTGAGAGTCAGTGTGTATGGAGTTGTACCCCAGTGAGAGTCAGTGTGTGTGGGATGTACCCCAGTGAGTCAGTGTGTGTGGAACCCATACCCCAGTAAAAGTCAGTATGGCAGAACAGTACCCCACTGAGAGTCAGTGTGTATGGAACTGTACCCCAGTGAGAGTCAGTGTGTGTGGAAATGTACCCCAGTAAGAGTCAGTGTGTGTTGAACTGTGCCCCAGTGAGAATCAGTGTGTGTGGAAATGTACCCCAGTGACAGTCAGTATGTGTGGAACTGTATCTTAGTGAGAGTCAGTGTGTGTGGATTTGTACCCCAGTGAGAGTCAGTGTGTGTGGAACTGTATCCTAGTGAGAGTCAGTGTGTGTGGAACTGAATCCCAGTGAGAGTCAGTGTGTTTGGAACCTGTATCCCAATGAGAGTCAGTGTGTGTGGCACTATACCCCAGTGAGAGTCAGTGTTTGTGGAACTGTACCCCAGTGAGAGTCAGTGTGTGTGGAACTGTGACCCAGTGCGAGTCAGTGTGTGTGGGACTGTACCCCAGTGAGAGTCAGTGTGTGTGGAACCCATACCCCAGTAAGATTCAGTATGTGCAGAACAGTACCCCACTGAGAGTCAGTGTGTATGGAACTGTACCCCAGTGAGAGTCAGTGTGTGTGGAAAAGTACCCCAGTAGGAGTCAGTGTGTGTGGAACTGTGCCCCAGTGAGAATCAGTGTGTGCGGAAATGTATCCCGGTGACAGTCAGTGTGTGTGGAACTGTATCTTAGTGAGAGTCAGTGTGTGTGGATTTGTACCCCAGTGAGAGTCAGTGTGTGTGGAACTGTATCCTAGTAAGAGTCAGTGTGTGTGGAACTGAATCCCAGTGAGAGTCAGTGTGTTTGGAACCTGTATCCCAGTGAGAGTCAGTGTGTGTGGCATTATACCCCAGTGAGAGTCAGTGTTTGTGGAACTGTACCCCAGTGAGAGTCAGTGTGTGTGGAACTGTATCTTAGTGAGAGTCAGTATGTGTGGATTTGTACCCCAGTGAGAGTCAGTGTGTGTGGAACTGTATCCTAGTGAGAGTCAGTGTGTGTGGAACTGAATCCCAGTGAGAGTCAGTGTGTTTGGAACCTGTATCCCAATGAGAGTCAGTGTGTGTGGCACTATACCCCAGTGAGAGTCAGTGTTTGTGGAACTGTACCCCAGTGAGAGTCAGTGCGTGTGGAACTGTGACCCAGTGCGAGTCAGTGTGTGTGGGACTGTACCCCAGTGAGAGTCAGTGTGTGTGGAACCCATACCCCAGTAAGATTCAGTATGTGCAGAACAGTACCCCACTGAGAGTCAGTGTGTATGGAACTGTACCCCAGTGAGAGTCAGTGTGTGTGGAAAAGTACCCCAGTGAGAATCAGTATGTGCGGAAATGTACCCCGGTGACAGTCAGTGTGTGTGGAACTGTATCTTAGTGAGAGTCAGTGTGTGTGGATTTGTACCCCAGTGAGAGTCAGTGTGTGTGGATTTGTATCCCAATGAGAGTCAGTGTGTGTGGAGCTGTATCCTAGTGAGAGTCAGTGTGTGTGGAACTGTATCCCAGTGAGAGTCAGTGTGTTTGGAACCTGTAACCCAGTGAGAGTCAGTGTGTGTGGCACTATACCCCAGTGAGAGTCAGTGTTTGTGGGACTGTACCCCAGTGAGAGTCAGTGTGTGTGGGACTGTACCCCAGTGAAAGTCAGTGTTTGTGGGACTGTACCCCGGTGAGAGTCAGTGTGTGTGGAACTGTACCCCAGTGAGAGTCAGTGTGTGTGTGGAACTGTTTCTTAGTGAAGTCAGTGTGTGTGGATTTGCACCCCAGTGAGAGTCAGTGTGTGTGGAACTGTATCCCAGTGAGAGTCAGTGTGTTTGGAACCTGTAACCCAGTGAAAGTCAGTGTTTGTGGGACTGTATCCCAGTGAGAGTCAGTGTGTGTGGAACTGTACCCCAGTGAGAGTCAGTGTGTGGGGAACTATACCCCACTGAGAGTCAGTGTATGGAAATGTACCCCAGTGAGAGTCAGTGTGTGGAAATGTACCCCAATGAGAGTCAGTGTGTGGAAATGTACCCCAGTGAGAGTCAGTGTGTGGAAATGTACCCCAGTGAGAGTCAGTGTGTGGAAATGTACCCCAGTGAGAGTCAGTGTGTGTGGGCAGGAAAACAGAAATTTGGGTGGGAAATTAGAGCAGAGAAAGTGGCATCTTTACTAGTGGTTACCAATGAAGGATATGTAAACAGTGTGTCTGACAATGACTGCAGCCTTTTTGGCATGACCTCACTCATGGGCATTCTGCAGTCAATGTTGTCACCTTAATATTTGAAATTAGAACTGAAAGAGGAAAATGTTTTGTTTGATGTTTTATTGGGGTTTGGACATGATTACGGATGAATCTGGTACCCTGAGCAGCAAGAGAGGGAATGACAAATAGAGAGTCTGCTCAAGATGATTGTTCAGCCACCTCTGCTTTCACCAGTGCACCAGCTACCTCCTCACTTAGTCATCTCATCCAGAAGGGGCTTTCCCCTAACCACATTTTCATCTAATTACACTGCAGCAGACACCATATATAGACTGAAGGATGTATTGGTTCTTCACCAGAATTCCATAACTCTTTGGGGGTAGTGTGGTGTGTGGGGGCGTGGGAGAGGGGAGAATGTTATTTTCGCTTTTCATTGAGTCACTTCACATGTATCACCTGACTTGCTGGACCTTTGAGACACCTAGGACAGAATCGTCCCAGATTTGCACTGTGCAGCAGCGAGCGGGAGAAACACTGTTGTACCCGCCAGCCACAATGGCGGCTTCTCACACCATAACATCCCAAACCCAGCACATTAATTGTGCATTTGCGGAAAACACGCCATTTCCATGGTGAGTGGGTTCTCATTCACCCGTCACACCACACCTCGCCGCTTCATCACACCAGGTGCCATATTTAAACTGCAGCCACGCGCACACCTCTCAGTGCTTCCAGCCCACAACCGCTGCACAGGATACAGGATGGCCCCAAAAGGCAAAAAGGCTGCAGCTCCCAGGTTTAATGACGCGCCCCTGGAAAGCCTTTTGGATGTAGTGGAGGCTCACCGAGATGTCCTCTACCCTGGCTCTGGCCACAGGAGGGGCACCAACATTACCGCTCTAGCCTGGTAGGTGATGGCAGTGGTGATCAGTGCCAATGATGCACAGAAGAGGTTGGCCATCCAATGCAAATAGAGGATGAATGATCTCATCTGTGCAGCCAGGGTAAGGCAACCATCTCATTACTCTAAACTCACACACTCAAGCCCATCACACATTCACTGGCATCTCACTCACTGCCGGCTCAAGGGACATCACCACCCATTCTCACAAACATACCCTCACATCTCCATCTGACCTCATCTCCTCTGGAGACTGCCTCCTCAGTCCTCACCACCTTGAGGCCACTTGCACAGATCAACATGTGCCCCACCCACACCCTGGGTTACCCCCCTTCCTCAGTACAGCCCTCACCTTGCAGCCTCTTGCCTTGCCTGAGGCCACTTCTCCCCCTTTCCCAAGCCAGCCCTAGCCCTGCAGCCATTGAAAAGCAACCCCCGCTTTGCGGCTGGTCCGGTAGGTGACCTACCCATGAGCCTCCCTAAAAGTGATGTGGTGCTGTCTGTGAAGCCTGGCACTGATCACCTTTAGTGCTACCCGAAGCCAGGTAGGCAAACAGACCTCGAAGTCCCGAGTGAAATGCAGCTCGCCAGGTGAACGTCACTTATGTGCAGTTGTTAAACACATCGTGCTATCACACCGATGTGGGCAGATGTTCCCAGCGGGGGTGATGAGTCCAGTGGACTAGCCTTATACTGATATGTATTACAATGAGGTTCCAGACAGCCGACAGTGGGAAACACGGCCCGCCATCAACGGACAATCGCAAATTGGTTTCACAACGTCGTGAAACTGATTTTTGGCCTTCTCGCCGTATTGACCGCTCATGCCACCGAACACACCCAACACTAGCGAGCAGGGAAATTTCCACGCCGACCTATTGCACATATGCAATGTTCCCTGAAATCCCCACGTACAAGTCATCCTCATTAAATTACTGCACATTCAGGGCTGCAGATAAACATTTAAAGGGACCATGCGCTTAAAAAACTGAGAAAGAAATTGCTCAAGGGCTTTCTGTCCTCAGCCCTGGTGTCTCCCAAAATAATAAACTGGCTCCTGTGGGACATTACCACCGTTTACACAGCAAGAGGGTCTTCATATATCAGTGGATGTTAGTTGTTTTCAGGGGGAGTGTATTAATTGAGGACTCAGTTGTGCTCATAGGGTTGTTTGTTTGGGTGCACAATATGCAATGGTGTGTCTGTTAATAAAAACTTGTGGCTCCTGGGTTCTATCCCTCACCGCTCGGCTATCTGGGTGACCGCCTGTAGCAGGTGAACACCGTTCAATGTAAGCCAGATCAGGACTGGGCACAGGGTGGTTGGCTTTTCACCATGATGTTAGAGATGATGACACCCAGTCTCAGCACAGACTTTATAAAACATTGTTTGGACTCACTCTCAGGCCAGTCTGACACAGGAGCACTTCAACCTTTGTTATTCAGTGTACAACACATCGGCCTGTGTTATCCAGCTGCTAACACAGCCTGTATACTGCCGGTAACACACTCTAGCCTGTATTACCCTGCATGTAACACACTCCAGCCTGTGTTATCCCATCGGTAACACACTCCAGCCCGTGTTATCCCATCAGTAACACATTCCAGCCTGTGTTATCCCATCAGTAATATACTCCAGCCTATGTTATCCTGCATATGACACACTCTGGCCTGTGTTATCCCATCGGTAATACAGTCCAGCCTGTGTTATCCTGCGCATAACATACCCCAGCCTGTGTTATATCATCAGTAACACACTCTAGCCTATGTTACGCTACATGTAACATACTCTGGCTTGTGTTATGCCATTATTAACACACTCCGGTTTGTGTTATCGCATCAGTAACACACTCCAGCCTGTGTTATCCTGCGTGTAACTCACTCCGGCTTGTGTTATCCTGCATGTAACACACTCTGGCCTGTGTTATCCAGGTATTATGAAACAGCTGATGGTGAAGGCTGAATTGTTCAAATCCCTGATGGAAACTTGAAACAATTGCCATCACCCATTTTTTGCAATTTGTATGTTTCGAGGTGCAGATTTTGAATTCAGTTGGAATAAGATCATCGAGTCTCAAGAGGGTTTTTATAAAACTCAATTAAACATTTATTAATACAAGAAAGATTGTAAACACATACATACATCTACAAAATTACTACTATAATAACTACAAAAATCCCCTAATTAATCTGACTCTCAGTTACATCCCAGTTAAGGCAACAGTAAATCTCATAGGTTTAAACAGACACCTGGCAAAGCACACCATGGACAGTCGCATTCAAAATGAGTTTCTTTCAGCTCTGGGTCCATGCAGACAGCAGCTTGAGGCTTCTCACACTTGTTGGATCTTAAAATGCCTCTGCCTTACAGAAAATCTCCTTTCTCCTTTATGCATATCTTTGTCTTTGAATGTAAATTTTCCATTGTATCACTAGGCTTTTAACTTTACCTCTTCTAACAATCACATTCTTTCATCCTGACCAATTTTATTAGTAAGCTGAAAAAAAACCACATTGCTTGGTGTCTTCTAGGTAGGTTTAAGATTTCATCCACAGTCTTGAATGTTTCTTTTAACAAATGCAAATTTACACTTTGCCGTCTATCCTCCTTACATTTACCTAATTAACATCTAAAAACTACTATACATCAAAGCACCCAGACTAGCTGGCTTTAATCCAACTAAGACACACAGAGAGTCATAGATTCCACTAGAACTCTAGTTTAAAAAAATTATTTCCAATAACATTTTGGACATTGATATCTCTTCATGACACCCACCAGTAACACACTCCAGCCTGTGTTACCCCATCATTAACACACTCTGACCTGTGTTATCCCATGTGTAACACACTTTGGCCTGTGTTTTCCCATGTGTAGCACACTCCAGCCTGTCTTATCCCGTGTGTAACACGCTCTGGCCTCTCTTATCCCATGTGTAACACACTCCAGCCTGTGTTATCCCATGTGTAGCATGCTCTGGCCTGTGTTATTCCATTTGCAACACACTCTGGCCTGTGTTATCCCATGTGTAACACACTCCAGCCTGTATTATCCTGCTGGTAATGTGCTCCATACATTGCTAATATTTTTTTTAAATGTAAAATTAATGCAAATGGGAATAAGGGTTTTGTGGTTCAGGTTTTGCTATTCATTTTTACAAGATTTCTGACCTAATTATTATTGTTCTACTCAGTTTCATTTTCTCATATATGTAAAAGATTCTTTGCTGTGGCAATATCTCCCTTTTGTAATGTATGAACATATGGAGCCAAGCATTTACGGTTAGGTCAGACTGAGGTCAGGATAAGATCACTTGTGATAACCTCTTTTAATGCAGATGAGAGAAACCACTCAACCTATTGATGCAGAAACTTGCAGCAGTGAAAGGGCTGCTTCTGTCTGATGCCTATTCTATTCCTGTCTGTAATCTAAGGCATGTGGAGCAAAGTTAAACACTCAGGTACCTGCATTTTAACTGAAACTTCGAGACATTCTGAGCAGCTGGAAAATATTTTGCAGGGACTAAAATTCTCCTGCCCAGTTCTGGAGTTAAGAAAAAGTTAGTATCAACATAGCAAACAGGAGTGATTATTTCATTGTAAGTTTGATCAAAGGGGCAGTGGTAATTTTGGTGAATAATCGAAGGATGGGGGGCAGACTGTAGAGGTGAACATGTGTTTTTCTGACTGGATAGAAGCCTGCAGTGGGTTCCTCCAGGGGTCAGTGTTCGGGTGGTTATTTTTCTGATTATATACAAGTGTCCTGGACTTAGGTATGGGGTGTACACTTTCAAAGTTTACCAGTGATAGGAAACTTGGCCACAGTAAGTAGTGAAGTGTCATTGTAGCAAGCCTCAGGAGGACACAGATAGACTGGTGAGATGGGCAGACGCATGGCAGATTCTAATTAATATGGATAATTGTGAAGAGATGTACATTAGGAGAGACATTATAATCTAAATGGTGCTATTTCGATGGTGCAGGGTGGAGTGTGGGGTGGGGGCAGGAGACGGTAGCGGGTGGGGCGCTGTGGAGCAGGGGTGCCAGAGGCTGAAAATTCACAAATCTTTGAAGGTGGTGGGGAAGGTTATAAGGTGGTTAACAAAGTGCACAGGACACTTGGCTTTGTAAATAGGAGCAAGGAAGTCATGCTAAACCTTTATAAAACACCAGTCAGACTTCAGCTGCAGTATTGTCACTAATTGAGACACTACACTTTAGGAAGGTTGTCAAGCTTAAAGAGGTTGCAGAGAAGGGTTACCAGGGATGAGGGACTTCAGTTACATGGGGTGAGGCTGGGATTCCTTTCCTTAGAGCAGAGAAGGTTAAGGAGAGATTAGAAATCATGAAGGGTTTTGATGGAATAGATAAGGAAAATCTGGCAAATGGATTGTAAACCAAAGGCATAGATTTAACATAATTGAAAAAGGATTAGAGGGGAAATGGAAAAAAAAATTACACAGAGACTTGTCAAGATCTGGAACAGCCTACCTGAAAATGTGGTGGAAACAGATTCCACTGAAACTTTCAAAAGGCAATTGGATATGTAGGAAGAGGACACATTTGAAAACAATGGTGAAAAAGTTAAGATGTGGGACTAAATTGAACAGATCTTCCAAATGGTTGCCCAAGTATAGTGGGCTGAACGATCTTTTCTGTGCTATAAGATTCTGTGAAACATTTTTTAAAATCACAAGAACGATTCCACTCCTGTTTGCGGTGGACATCATAGCAGGCGGGAATGGAAAATATCAGGAGATCGCAAAAATCGGTTTCACATCATTGTAAAACCAGGTTGCGATTGTCCGTTCCACCTATCAATGGCGGGTCGGGTTTCCCACTGCCACACGTTGGGAAGCTAATTTCAATACATTAGAATCTCATTATAGGCCCTGCTCACCAGAATCATCCCCCCACACTGGATCATCCAGGCATGCCGACGTGTTTCACACTGTACATAAGCGCCATGCACCTGGCGAGCTGCACTTTCACTCAGGACCTCGAGGTTTGTTTGCCTACCAGGCTTCGGACAGCACTCGCAGTCATCAGCGCCAGGCTTCACAGACAGCACCACGTCACTTTTAGGGGGGCTCACAGGCAGGTCTCCACCTACCACACCAACCATAAGGCTTTTCAATGGCTGCAGGGCTAGGGCTTGCTTGGGGAGAGGGGAGAAGTGGCCTCAGGCAAGGGAAGAGACTGCAGGGCAAGAGCTGTACTGGGGAAGGGGGGTATCCCAGGCTGTGTGTGGGGGCACATGTTGATCTGTGCAAATGGCCTTAAGATGGTGAGGGCGGAGATGGCAGTCTCCAGAGGAGTTGAGGCCAGATGGTGATGTGAGGGTATGTGTTAGAGAATGAATGATGACATCCTTTGATCAGGCAGTGAGTGGGACACCAGTGAATGTGTGATGGGCTTGTGAGTGGGTGAGTTTAGAGTGATGAGATAGTCTACTTACCCTGGCAGCACGGGTGAGATCATTCATCCTCTTTCTACACTGGAGGGCCAACCTCTTCTGTGCAGCATTGGGCACTGACCACCGCTGCCACTGCCACCCAAGCCGGAGTGGTGAGACTGATGGGCCTCCCACGGCCAGAGTGGGGGTAGAGGACATCATGGCAGCCCTCCAAAAGGCATTCCAGTGACAGGTCACTGAACTCTTCTTGGCTTTCAGGCCATGTCTTCACTGGAGCAGTCCAGGGCTGCAAACATTGAGAACCTTGTGCACGGCTGCAGTTTAGATATGGTGCCCGGAGTGAGGAAATTGTGAGTTAATGGTGTGGCGGGCGATTCAGAGGCTACCTGCCAGCAACATGGTGTGTTTCCTGTGGGTGCATAATTAACAATATAGCGCAAAAACCTGCCCTTGTGGCTGGTGAGTAATCCAGGGTAATCATCTGGGGACCTGGGCTCAAATCCCACCAAACCAGGTGGTGGAATTTGAATTCAAAAGATCTGGAATTTAAAGTCTGATGATAACTATGAAACCATTGTCGATTGTCATAAAAACCCATCTGGCTCACTAATATCCTTTAGGGAAGGAAATCTGCCGTCCTTACCTGGTCTGGCCTACATGTGACTCCAGGCCCACAGCAATATGATTGACTCTTAAGTGCCCTCTGAAATGGCCTAGCCCAACATGTGGACTGCAGTGGCTCAAGAAGGTGGCTCAAAGGCAATTAGGAATGGGTAATAAATGCTGCTCTAGCCAGCGATGCCCACATTCCATGAATGAATAAGAAAAGTACATTGTCTCGGGCTGAATCTGATTGTTCACAACCTCAGCATCCCCTAGTGAGATATAATACTCAGCCCTTTGATGCTCAAAATGGACACCAAAGATGGAGAAGATATGACACAAATCGAAAAAGCTATCAGGTTCAAAGATCTAGAACAGACTTCCCAGAATCTGTCAAAAATGATGCCATATTAGACACACAAAATCTTGAAACTCCTAGAGATCACCAGGTAAAATTTCTTCTTTGCTGTGCCGAGGGAAGATTAAACAGATCGCAAGAAAAGAGGCATGAGGGCAGAGGTCCAGTATTCTCTGCTTCTCTCAGCCTGGATTTCCTGGGGTTTCAGTAACTGGATGTTGTTCCTAGGAGGGTGCCGCTTCAGTTCACCAACGTGCAGGAAGAACAGGGGGTGGGAGGAGATTCTGAAATTCTGAAACCGTACCATCGTTCCAGTGCCCCGTGCAGCACCTTAACCAGAGGGGGTAAGCCAAAATAAGCGGGATGTAGCCTGAGCCAATCGGATGGCTAGAGAATCTGTGGAGGTTTTTGGAGCTGACAAGTTAGTCTGATAGCAAACCTCAGGTAATGGATGTTGGAACTCCAGGCAAGGGACTTGTGAGGCTGAGTCTACGACACATGGACCCCAATAATAGCTGAGATTAGGAAAACAATGGTGTTGGATTTCAGACACATGGGTTTCCCACTGAACTGCCAAGATTAAGGGGAGTTTTAAATTTAAAACAGATGGTGGCATTTCTGCTCCCCCTGGCTCACAAGCAATGCATTAAAGAGAAGGAGTTCATGGACTTGCCTCTTTTTACCATCTGTCCAGCAAACTAACTTTACAAAACACCCCAACATAGGCACCTTGCAATCAAACACCTCCACAGATATTCATTCACCGCCCCCCACCCCGGATGTCCGACTTCCATATCCCCTTCCCCCCAGTTTCCAAACCACATTTTCTATTTCCCTCCCACTGTTGTCTGACTCCCCGATTTCCTCAATCCCAAAATTCAACAGCCCCCATTTTTCATTTCACTCCCCCCTCGATATTTATTCATCGCCATGCCCAAGAATCCCAGCCTGTGAATGATAAATGTAAAACTTGGATTAGAATGAAGGCTTGCAGCCTCCTTCCCACAATATAGTGACTGCCTCCTCCTGTGAGGGGATTGGTCACTCAACATGTGAGGGCAGCCCCGAATTCTCTCCCAGGAGGAAATAATTCAAAGCTAATCGAGCTCCGCAGTGATTTGGTCACTTTACTCCCTGACCTGCCTCCTGGATGTGAATTTGGTGCCTGTCCTGTGATCTGCTTGTGGTTGGGATTCCCATTTCACCAAACCCCACCATGCACCCCCACCGCATCCCCCACCTGGCACCTCCACGACTTGTCCTGGGTGTTAAAATTGCCAAATGAAGTGTGAGGTGGCCCCCAAAAAATGTACACAACTTACAATCAAAAAAACAGTGGTGAGGGTCAGTTGGGGAGGGGGGGGGGGCGCGGCGGTGGAGGTGTTACTGAGTGACAGTGTGAGGGAGCTGGATTAACATTGGTAAAGATACAGGCAGTGACACAGGGTGCTGGGGGGAGAGGGGTTACTGAGTGATAGTGTGAGGGAGCTGGGTAAATTTCAGTACAGATACAGCAAGTATCATAGGTGTTGATCGTGGGGTGCCCTGTATTGCTGAACCCAGATGTTTGATGTTGAAGTTCCTGTATTACTGAACCCAGATGTTTGATGTTGAAGTTCCTGTATTACTGAACCCGGGGGGTTTGATGTTGGGGTTTCTGGATTACTGAACCTGGGGGTTTGATATTGGTGTTTCTGTATTACTGAACCCGGGGGTTTGATGTTGGGGTTCCTGTATTACTGAACCTGGGGGTTTGAGGTTGGGGTTTCTGTATTACTGAACCCGGGGGTTTGATGTTGGGGTTTCTGTATTACTGAACCTGGGGGTTTGATGTTGGGGTTTCTGTATTACTGAACCCGGGGGTTTGATATTGGGGTTTCTGTATTACTGAACCTGGGGGTTTGATGTTGGGGTTTCTGTATTACAACCTGGGGGTTTGATGTTGCGGTTTCTGTATTACAACCTGGGGGTTTGATGTTGGGGTTTCTGTATTACTGAACCTGGGGGTTTGATGTTGGGGTTCCTGTATTACTGAGCCTGGGGGTTTGATGTTGGGGTTTCTGTATTACTGAACCTGGGGGTTTGATGTTGGGATTTCTGTATTACTGAACCTGGGGGTTTGATGTTGGGGTTCCTGTATTACTGAACCTGGGGGTTTGATGTTGGGGTTTCTGTATTACTGAACCTGGGGGTTTGATGTTGGGGTTTCTGTATTTCTGAACCCGGGGGTTTGATGTTGGGGTTCCTGTATTACTGAACCTTGGGGTTTGATGTTGGGGTTTCTGTATTACAACCTGGGGGTTTGATGTTGGGGTTTCTGTATTACAACCTGGGGGTTTGATGTTGGTGTTTCTGTATTACTGAATCTAGGGTTTTGATATTGGTGTTTCTGTATTACTGAACCTGGGGGTTTGATGTTGGGGTTTCTGTATTACAACCTGGGGGTTTGATATTGGTGTTTCTGTATTACTGAACCTGGGGGTTTGATATTGGTGTTTCTGTATTACTGAACCCGGGGGTTTGATGTTGGGGTTTCTGTATTAATGAACCTGGGGGTTTGATATTGGTGTTTCTGTATTACTGAACCCGGGAGTTTGATGTTGGGGTTCCTGTATTACTGAACCTGGGGGTTTGATGTTGGGGTTTCTGTATTACTGAACCTGGGGGTTTGATGTTGGGGTTGCTGTATTACTGAACCTGGGGGTTTGATGTTGGGTTTCATGTATTACTGAACCTGGGGGTTTGATGTTTGGGTTCCTGTATTACTGAACCCAGAGTTTTGATATTGGTGTTTCTGTATTACTGAACCCAGGGTTTTAATGTTGGGGTTCCTGTTTTTCTGAACTCGGGGGTTTTGAAGTTGGGGTTTCTGTATTACTGAACCCGGGGGTTTGATGTTGGGGTTTCTGTATTACTGAACCCGGGGGTTTGATGTTGGGGTTTCTGTATTACTGAACCCGGGGGTTTGATGTTGGGGTTGCTGTATTACTGAACCCAGGGTTTTGAAGTTGGGGTTCCTGTATTACTGAACCCAGGGGTTTGATGTTGGGGTTGCTGTATTACTGAACCCAGGGTTTTGAAGTTGGGGTTCCTGTATTACTGAACCCAGGGTTTTGAAGTTGGGGTTCCTATATTACTGAACCTGGGGGTTTGATGTTGGGGTTGCTGTATTACTGAATCTAGGGTTTTGATGTTGGGGTTTCTGTATTACAACCTGGGGGTTTGATATTGGTGTTTCTGTATTACTGAATCCGGGGGTTTGATGTTGGGGTTCCTGTATTACTGAACCCGGGGGTTTGATGTTGGGGTTTCTGTATTACAACCTGGGGGTTTGATGTTGGGGTTGCTGTATTACTGAACCTGGGGGTTTGATGTTGGGGTTGCTGTATTACTGAACCCTGGGGTTTGATGTTGAGGTTTCTGTATTACTGAACTCGGGGATTTGATGTTGAGGTTGCTGTATTATTGAACCCTGGGGTGGTGCAGGATATTGGAATTTCCTGTATTACTGGAACTATGTGTTTAATTGGGGGCAGGTTAATGTTTAGCCCAACAGAATATTAACCGTTCAGTTCCCAGACCATGAGGCCCTGCCAGTTTCTCTTCCATCCTGAGGAATCTTTATTTGCCAGCACGGAAGTGTCCCCAGCAGTCAGATATTTAGGAAGGGAATCAGGACAGCATGTGGTCACTAAATTGAAGGGGAACTCTGATCAGGGCATTGGGGGACCCAGTGCTTTCTAGTGGGTTTCAGAGGAAACAAACAAATACAATTCACTTCATTTCCAATCCCTTTCTGTTCTCAGGGCCAGACTGGCCTCATGCGGCCTGCACAGACCTCAGTACTTGCTAATGTCATCAGGAGGGAAGTGGTATTCCTATCTGGCTTCCAATCAAAAACAGAATTACCTGGAAAAACTCAGCAGGTCTGGCAGCATCGGCGGAGAAGAAAAGAGTTGACAATTCGAGTCCTCATGACCCTTCGACAGACTCAAAACGTCAACTCTTTTCTTCTCCGCCGATGCTGCCAGACCTGCTGAATTTTTCCAGGTAATCCTGTTTTTGTTTTGGATTTCCAGCATCCGCAGTTTTTTTTTGGCTTCCAATCTTGTCTGCTCAAGGCAGCAGATTAAAATTTCCACACGGTGAACGTTGTTTGAATTGGAGAAGGGGTAAGTTGTTGCAAATATTTTTCGTGACTCGCTGGTTTCCGCCAAACACGTAGAACTAAAATTTGCCCTCAAATTGAGGTTTCTTTTTGACTGTTGTCATTCAAATCCTGACTCAACTGGTGTGAAGCAAGGTTTCCCTGTCTGCTGTTGTCAGGGCTATGCATGATATAAACTTCAACATCACACATCCATTTCTGAGTGAGCATGACTCCCCAGCGCAAATTCAGTTCAACAGTAAATTAAATTGAAAACATAATCTAAAGAGATTGCAAAATTGTTGGTGTACAAAAGAAATGAATCACACGTGCTACAGTAAACAAAAATCATGTGCATTGGAGACAATGTAGAGGGAGCTTTACTCTGTATATAATCCCGTGCTGTACCTGTCCTGGGAGTGTTTGATGGGGACAGTGTAGAGGGAGCTTTACTCTGAATCTAACCCCGTGCTGTACCTGTCCTGGGAGTGTTTGATGGGGACAGTGTAGAGGGAGCTTTACTCTGTATCTAACCCCGTGCTGTACCTGTCCTGTGAGTGTTTGATGGGACAGTGTAGAGGGAGCTTTACTTTGTATCTAACCCCGTGCTGTACCTGTCCTGGGAGTGTTTGATGGGGACGGTGTGGAGGGAGCTTTACTCTGTATCGAACCCCGTGCTGTACCTGTCCTGGAAGTGTTTGATGGGGACAGTGTAGAGGGAGCTTTACTCTGTATCTAACCCCGTGCTGTACCTGTCCTGGGAGTGTTTGATGGGACAGTGTAGAGGGAGCTTTACTCTCTAACACCATGCTGGACCGGCCCTGGGAGCGTTTGATGGAGACAGTGTTACCTGTCGTGGGTTTGTTTAATGAGACAGTGTTATCTGTCCTGGGAGTGTTTTATGGGACAGTGTTACCTGTCCTGGGAGTGTTTTATGGGGACATTGTTACCTGTCTTGGCAGTGTTTGATGGGGACAGTGTTATCTGTCCTGGATTTGTTTGATGGGACAGTGTTACCTGTCCTGGGAATGTTTGATGGGGACAGTGTTACCTGCCCTGGGAGTGTTTGATGGACAGTGTTACCTGTCCTGGGAGTGTTTGTTGGGACAGTGTTACCTGTCCTGGGAGTGTTTGATGGAACAATGTTACCTGTCCTGGGAGTGTTTGATAGGGACAGTGTTACCTGTCCTGGGAGTGTTTGATGGGACAGTGTTACCTGTTCTGGGAGGGTTGAATGGGACAGTGTTACCTGTCCTGGGAGTGTTTGATGGGACAGTGTTACCTGTCCTGGGAGTGTTTGATGGGACAGTGTTCCCTGTCCTGGGAGTGTTTGATGGGGACAGTATAGAGGGAGCTTTACTCTGTATCTAACCCCGTGCTTTACCTGTCCTGGTAGTGTTGAATGGGCACAGTGTAGAGGGAGCTTTCCTCTGTATCTAACCCTGTGCTGTCCTTGTCCCGATAGTGTTTGATGGGGACAGTGTAGAGGGAGCTTTACTCTATCTAACCCCGTGCTCTATCTGTCATGGAGTGTTTGTTGGGACAGTGTAGAGGGAGCTATACTCTCTATCTAACCCAATGCTGGACCTGCCCTGGGAGCGTTTGATGGGAATAGTGTGACCTGCCCTGGGAGTGTTTGGTGGGGACAGTGTTATCTGCCCTGGGATCGTTTGATGAGGACAGTGTTACCTGCCCTGGGAGTGTTTGATGGGACAGTGTTACCTGTCCTGGGAGTGTTTGATGGGACAGTGTTACCTGCCCTGGGAGTGTTTGATGGGCACACTGTAGAGGCAGCTTTATTCTTTACCTAACACTGTGCTGCATTTGTCCTCAGAGTGTTGGATGGGGACAGTGTAGAGGGAGCTTTACTGTGTACCTAAAGCCATGCTCTACCTGTTCTGGGAGCACTTGATGGGGACAGTGTTACATGCCCTGGGAGTGTTTGATGGGCACAGTGTTACCTGTCCTGGGAGTGTTTGATGGGCATAGTGTTACCTGTCCTGGGAGTGTTTGAAGGAAAAGTGTTACCTGTCCTGGGAGTGTTTGATGGGCACAGTGTAGAGGGAGCTTTACTCTGCATCTAATGCCTTGCTGTACCTTTCCTGGGAGTGTTTGATGGGACAGAGTTACCTGTCCTGGGGGTGTATGATGGGACAGTGTTACCTGTCCTGGGAGTGTTTGAAGAGACAGTGTTACCTAGCCTGGGAGTGCTTGATGGAGACAGTGTTACCTGTCCTGGGAGTATTTGATGGGGACAGTGTTACCTGCCCTGGGAGCGTTTGATGAGGACAGTGTTAGCTGTCCTGGGTTTGTTTAATGGGACAGTGTTACCCGTCCTTGGAGTGTATGATGGGACAGTGTTACCTGTCCTGGGAGTGTTTGATGGGACAGTGTTACCTGTCCTGGGAGTGTTGAATGGGACAGTGTTACATGGCCTGGGAGTGTTTGATGGGACAGTGTTACCTGCCCTGGGAGTGTCTGATGGGACAGTGTTACCTGTCCTGGGAGTGTTTGATGGGACAGTGTTACCTGTCCTGGGAGTGTTTGATGGGACAATGTTACCTGTCCTGGGAGTGTTTGATGGGACAGTGTTACCTGCCCTGGGAGTGTTTGATGGGCACACTGTAGAGGCAGCTTTATTCTTTACCTAACACTGTGCTGCATTTGTCCTCAGAGTTTTGGATGGGGACAGTGTAGAGGGAGCTTTACTGTGTACCTAAAGCCATGCTCTACCTGTCCTAGGAGCACTAGATGGGGACAGTGTTACATGCCCTGGGAGTGTTTGATGGGCACAGTGTTACCTGTCCTGGGAGTGTTTGATGGGCATAGTGTTACCTGTCCTGGGAGTGTTTGAAGGAAAAGTGTTACCTGTCCTGGGAGTGTTTGATGGGCACAGTGTAGAGGGAGCTTTACTCTGCATCTAATGCCTTGCTGTACCTTTCCTGGGAGTGTTTGATGGGACAGAGTTACCTGTCCTGGGGGTGTATGATGGGACAGTGTTACCTGTCCTGGGAGTGTTTGAAGAGACAGTGTTACCTAGCCTGGGAGTGCTTGATGGAGACAGTGTTACCTGTCCTGGGAGTATTTGATGGGGACAGTGTTACCTGCCCTGGGAGCGTTTGATGAGGACAGTGTTACCTGTCCTGGGTTTGTTTAATGGGACAGTGTTACCCGTCCTTGGAGTGTATGATGGGACAGTGTTACCTGTCCTGGGAGTGTTTGATGGGACAGTGTTACCTGTCCTGGGAGTGTTGAATGGGACAGTGTTACATGGCCTGGGAGTGTTTGATGGGACAGTGTTACCTGCCCTGGGAGTGTCTGATGGGACAGTGTTACCTGTCCTGGGAGTGTTTGATGGGACAGTGTTACCTGTCCTGGGAGTGTTTGATGGGACAATGTTACCTGCCCTGGGAGTGTTTGATGGGACAGTGTTACCTGTCCTGGGAGTGTTTGATGGGCACAGTGTAGAGGCAGCTTTATTCTTTACCTAACACAGTGCTGCATTTATCCTCGGAGTGTTGGATGGGGACAGTGTAGAGGGAGATTTACTGTGTATCTAAAGTCATGCTCTACCTGTCCTGGGAGCACTTGATGGGGACAGTGTTACATGCCCTGGGAGTGTTTGATGGGGACAGTGGAGACGGAGCTTTGCTCTGCATCTAATCCTGTGCCATACCTGTCCTGGGAGTGTTTGATGGGCACAGTGTAGAGGGAGCTTTACTCTCTATCTAACCCCATGCTGGACCTGCCCTGGGAGAGTTTGATGGGGATAGTGTTACCTGCCCTGGGAGTGTTTGGTGGGGACAGTGTTACCTGCACTGAGATCGTTTGATGAGGACAATGTTACCTGTCCTGGGTTTGTTTAATGGGACAGTGTTACCTGCCCTGGGAGTTTTTGATGGGGACATTTTTACCTGTCTTGGCAGTGTTTGATGGGGACAGTGTTATCTGCCCTGGGTTTGTTCGATGGGACAGTGTTACCTGTCGTGGGAGTGTTTAATGGGGACAGTGTTACTTGCCCTGGGAGTGTTTGATGGGACAGTGTTACCTGTCCTGGGAGTGTTTGATGGGACAATGTTACCTGTCCTGGGAGTGTTTGATAGGGACAGTGTTACCTGTCCTGGTAGTGTTTGATGGTACAGTGTTACCTGTCCTGGGAGTGTTTAATGGGACAGTGTTACCTGTCCTGGGAGTGTTTGATGGGACACTGTTACCTGCCCTGGGAGTGTTTGATGGGACAGTGTTACCTGTCCTGGGATTGTTTGATGGGACAGTGTTACCTGTCCTGGGAGTGTTTGATTGGACAGTGTTACCTGTCCTGGGAGTGTTTGATGGGACAATGTTATCTGCCCTGGTAGTGTTTGATGGGGACAGTGTTACCTGTCCTGGGAGTGTTTGATGGGATAGTGTTATCTGCTCTGGGAGTGTTTGATAGGGAACGTGTTACCTGTCCTGGGAGCGTTTGATGGCACAGTGTTATCTGCCCTGGGATTGTTTGATGGGGTCAGTGTTACATGCCCTGGGAATGTTTGATGGGGACAGTGTTTTCTGTGCAGGGAGTGTTTGATGGGAACAGTGTTTTCTGTCCTGGGAATGTTTGATAGGGACAGTGTTACCTGTCCTGGGAGTGTTTGTTGGGACAGTGTTACCTGTCCTGGGAGTGTTTGATGGGACAATGTTACCTGTCCTGGGAGTGTTTGATAGGGACAGTGTTACCTGTCCTGGGAGTGTTTGATGGGACAGTGTTACCTGTCCTGGGAGTGTTGAATGGGACAGTGTTACCTGCCCTGGGAGTGTTTGATGGGACAGTGTTAACTGCCCTGGGAGTGTTTGATGGGACAGTGTTACCTGTCCTGGGAGTGTTTGATGGGACAGTGTTACCTGTCCTGGGAGTGTTTGATGGGACAGTGTTACCTGTCCTGGGAGTGTTTGATGGGGACAGTGTAGAGGGAGCTTTACTCTGTATCTAACCCCTGCTTTACCTGTCCTGGTAGTGTTTGATGGGACAGTGTTACCTGTCCTGGGAGTGTTTGATGGGGACAGTGTAGAGGGAGCTTTACTCTGTATCTAACCCCGTGCTTTACCTGTCCTGGTAGTGTTTGATGGGCACAGTGTAGAGGGAGCTTTCCTCTGTATCTAACACCGTGCTGTCCCTGTCCAGGTAGTGTTTGATGGAGACAGTGTAGAGGGAGCTTTACTCTGCATCTAACCCCGTGCTGTATCTGTCCTGGGAGTGTTTGTTGGGACAGTGTAGAGGGAGCTATACTCTCTATCTAACCCCATGCTGGACCTGCCCTGGGAGCGTTTGATGGGGATAGTGTTACCTGCCCTGGGAGTGTTTGGTGGGGACAGTGTTACCTGCACTGAGATCGTTTGATGAGGACAATGTTACCTGTCCTGGGTTTGTTTAATGGGACAGTGTTACCTGCCCTGGGAGTGTTTGATGGGGACATTTTTACCTGTCTTGACAGTGTTTGATGGGGACAGTGTTATCTGCCCTGGGTTTGTTCGATGGGACAGTGTTACCTGTCCTGGGAGTGTTTAATGGGGACAGTGTTACCTGCCCTGGGAGTGTTTGATGGGACAGTGTTACCTGTCCTGGGAGTGTTTGATGGGACAATGTTACCTGTCCTGGGAGTGTTTGATAGGGACAGTGTTACCTGTCCTGGTAGTGTTTGATGGGACAGTGTTACCTGTCCTGGGAGTGTTTAATGGGACAGTGTTACCTGTCCTGGGAGTGTTTGATGGGACAGTGTTACCTGCCCTGGGAGTGTTTGATGGCACAGTGTTACCTGTCCTGGGATTGTTTGATGGGACAGTGTTACCTGTCCTGGGAGTGTTTGATTGGACAGTGTTACCTGTCCTGGGAGTGTTTGATGGGACAATGTTATCTGCCCTGGTAGTGTTTGATGGGGACAGTGTTACCTGTCCCGGGAGTGTTTAATGGGATAGTGTTATCTGCTCTGGGAGTGTTTGATAGGGACCGTGTTACCTGTCCTGGGAGCATTTGATGGGACAGTGTTACCTGCCCTGGGAGTGTTTGATGGGACAGTGTTACCTGTCCTGGGATTGTTTGATGGGACAGTGTTACCTGTCCTGGGAATGTTTGATTGGACAGTGTTACCTGTCCTGGGAGTGTTTGATGGGACAATGTTATCTGCCCTGGTAGTGTTTGATGGGGACAGTGTTACCTGTCCTGGGAGTGTTTGATGGGATAGTGTTATCTGCTCTGGGAGTGTTTGATAGGGACCGTGTTACCTGTCCTGGGAGCGTTTGATGGCACAGTGTTATCTGCCCTGGGAGTGTTTAATTGGGACAGTGCTACATGCCCTGGGAATGTTTGATGGGGACAGTGTTTTCTGTCCAGGGAGTGTTTGATGGGAACAGTGTTTTCTGTCCTGGGAATGTTTGATAGGGACAGTGTTACCTGTCCTGGGAGTGTTTGTTGGGACAGTGTTACCTGTCCTGGGAGTGTTTGATGGGACAATGTTACCTGTCCTGGGAGTGTTTGATAGGGACAGTGTTACCTGTCCTGGGAGTGTTTGATGGGACAGTGTTACCAGTCCTGGGAGTGTTGAATGGGACAGTGTTACCTGCCCTGGGAGTGTTTGATGGGACAGTGTTAACTGCCCTGGGAGTGTTTGATGGGACAGTGTTAACTGCCCTGGGAGTGTTTGATGGGACAGTGTTACCTGTCCTGGGAGTGTTTGATGGGCACAGTGTAGAGGGAGCTTTACTCTGTATCTAACCCCGTGCTTTACCTGTCCTGGTAGTGTTTGATGGGCACAGTGTAGAAGGAGCTTTCCTCTGTATCTAATCCCGTGCTGTCCCTGTCCCGGTAGTGTTTGATGGGGACAGTGTAGAGGGAGCTTTACTCTGTATCTAACCCCGTGCTCTATCTGTCATGGGAGTGTTTGTTGGGACAGTGTAGAGGGAGCTATACTCTCTATCTAACCCCATGCTGGACCTGCCCTGGGAGCGTTTGATGGGGATAGTGTTACCTGCCCTGGGAGTGTTTGATTGGACAGTGTTACCTGTCCTGGGAGTGTTTGATGGGACAGTGTTACCTGTCCTGGGAGCGTTTGATGGGACAGTGTTAACTGTCCTGGGAGTGTTTGATGAGACAGTGTTAGCTGTCCTGGGAGTGTTTGATGGGGACACTGCAGAGGGAGCTTCATTCTGCATCTAACCCCTTGCTTATCCTGTCCTGGTAGTGTTTGATGGGCACAGTGTAGAGGGAGCTTTTCTCTGTATCTAACCCCGTGCTGTCCCTGTCCCGTAGTGTTTGATGGGGACAGTGAAGAGGGAGCTTAACTCTGTATCTAACCACGTGCTCTATCTGTCCTGGGAGTGTTTGTTGGGACAGTGTAGAGGGAGCTATACTCTCTATCTAACCCCATGCTGGACCTGCCCTGGGAGCGTTTGATGGGGATAGTGTTTCCTGCCCTGGGAGTGCTTGGTGGGGACAGTGTTACCTGCCCTGGGATCGCTTGATGAGGACAGTGTTACCTGCCCTGGGAGTGTTTGATGGGACACTGTCACCTGTCCTGGGAGTGTTTGATGGGTCATTGTTACCTGTCCTGGCAGTGTTTGATGGGCACAGTGTAGAGGCAGCTTTATTCTTTACCTAACACTGTGCTGCATTTGTCCTCGGAGTGTTTGATGGGGACAGTGTAGAGGGAGCTTTACTCTGTATCTAAAGGCATGCTCTACCTGTCCTGGGAGCACTTGATGGGGACAGTGTTACATGCCCTAGGAGTGTTTGATGGGGACAGTAGAGACGGAGCTTTGCTCTGCATCTAATCCTGTGCCATACCTGTCCTGGGAGTGTTTGAAGGGCACAGTGTAGAGGGAGCTTTACTCTGCATCAAATGCCTTGCTGTACCTTTCCTGGGAGTGTTTGATGAGACAGTGTTACCTGTCCTGGGAGTGTTTGATGGGGACAGTGTTACCTATCCTGGGAGTGTTTGATGGGGACAGTGTTACCTGTTCTGGGAGTATTTGATGGGGACAGTGTTACCTGCCCTGGGAGCGTTTGATGAGGACAGTGTTACCTGTCCTGGGTTTGTTTAATGGGACAGTGTTACCTGCCCTGGGAGTGTTTGATGGGGACATTTTTACCTGTCTTGGCAGTGTTTGATGGGACAGTGTTACCTGTCCTGGAAGAGTTTGATGGGACAGTGTTAACTATCCTGGGAGCGTTTGATGGGACAGTGTTACCTGTCCTGGGAGTGTTTGATGGGACAGTGTTACCTGTTCTGGGAGTGTTTGATGGGACAGTGTTAACTGTCCTGGGAGTGTTTGATGGGACAGTGTTACCTATCCTGGGAGTGTTTGATGGGGACAGTGTTACCTGTCCTGGGAGTATTTGATGGGGACAGTGTTACCTGCCCTGGGCGCGTTTGATGAGGACATTGTTACCTGTCCTGGGTTTGTTTAATGGGACAGTGTTACCTGCCCTGGGAGTGTTTGATGGGGACATTTTTACCTGTCTTGGCAGTGTTTGATGGGGACAGTGTTATCTGTCCTGGGTTTGTTTGATGGGACAGTGTTACCTGTGCTGGGAGTGTTTGACGGGGACAGTGTTACCTGTCCTGGGAGTGTTTGATGGGACAATGTTACCTGTCCTGGGAGTGTTTGATAGGGACAGTGTTACCTGTCCTGGGAGTGTTTGATGGGACAGTGTTACCTGCCCTGGGAGTGTTGAATGAGACAGTGTTACCTGCCGTGGGAGTGTTTGATGGGACAGTGTTAACTGCCCTTGGAGTGTTTGATGGGACAGTGTTACCTGTCCTGGGAGTGTTTGTTGGGACAGTTTAACCTGTCCTGGGAGTGTTTGATGGGACAGTGTTACCTGTCCTGGTAGTGTTTGATGGGACAGTGTTACCTGTCCTGGGAGTGTTTGATGGGGACAGTGTAGAGGGAGCTTTACTCTGTATCTAACCCCGTGCTTTACCTGTCCTGGTAGTGTTTGATGGGCATAGTGTAGAAGGAGCTTTCCTCTGTATCTAACCCCGTGCTGTCCCTGTCCCGGTAGTGTTTGATGGGGACAGTGTAGAGGGAGCTTTACTCTGTATCTAACCCCGTGCTCTATCTGTCATGGGAGAGTTGGTTGGGACAGTGTAGAGGGAGCTATACTCTCTATCTAACCCCATGATGGACCTGCCCTGGGACCGTTTGATGGGGATAGTGTTACCTGCCCTGGGAGTGTTTGGTGGGGACAGTGTTACCTGCCCTGGGAGTGTTTGATGGGGACTTTTTTACCTGTCTTGGCAGTGTTTGATGGGACAGTGTTACCTGTCCTGGAAGAGTTTGATGGGACAGTGTTAACTATCCTGGGAGCGTTTGATGGGACAGTGTTACCTGTCCTGGGAGTGTTTGATGGGACAGTGTTACCTGTTCTGGGAGTGTTTGATGGGACAGTGTTAACTGTCCTGGGAGTGTTTGATGGGACAGTGTTACCTATTCTGGGAGTGTTTGATGGGGACAGTGTTACCTGTCCTGGGAGTATTTGATGGGGACAGTGTTACCTGCCCTGGGAGCGTTTGATGAGGACATTGTTACCTGTCCTGGGTTTGTTTAATGGGACAGTGTTACCTGCCCTGGGAGTGTTTGATGGGGACATTTTTACCTGTCTTGGCAGTGTTTGATGGGGACAGTGTTATCTGTCCTGGGTTTGTTTGATGGGACAGTGTTACCTGTGCTGGGAGTGTTTGACGGGGACAGTGTTACCTGTCCTGGGAGTGTTTGATGGGACAATGTTACCTGTCCTGGGAGTGTTTGATAGGGACAGTGTTACCTGTCCTGGGAGTGTTTGTTGGGACAGTGTTACCCGTCCTGGGAGTGTTGAATGAGACAGTGTTACCTGCCGTGGGAGTGTTTGATGGGACAGTGTTAACTGCCCTTGGAGTGTTTGATGGGACAGTGTTACCTGTCCTGGGAGTGTTTGTTGGGACAGTTTAACCTGTCCTGGGAGTGTTTGATGGGACAGTGTTACCTGTCCTGGTAGTGTTTGATGGGACAGTGTTACCTGTCCTGGGAGTGTTTGATGGGGACAGTGTAGAGGGAGCTTTACTCTGTATCTAACCCCGTGCTTTACCTGTCCTGGTAGTGTTTGATGGGCATAGTGTAGAAGGAGCTTTCCTCTGTATCTAACCCCGTGCTGTCCCTGTCCCGGTAGTGTTTGATGGGGACAGTGTAGAGGGAGCTTTACTCTGTATCTAACCCCGTGCTCTATCTGTCATGGGAGAGTTGGTTGGGACAGTGTAGAGGGAGCTATACTCTCTATCTAACCCCATGATGGACCTGCCCTGGGACCGTTTGATGGGGATAGTGTTACCTGCCCTGGGAGTGTTTGGTGGGGACAGTGTTACCTGCCCTGGGATCGTTTGATGAGGACATGGTTACCTGCCATGGGAGTGTTTGATGGGACACTGTTACCTATCCTGGGAGTGTTTGATGGGACAGTGTTACCTGTCCTGGGAGGGTTTGATGGGACAGTATTACCTATTCTGGGAGTATTTGATGGGACAGTGTTACCTATCCTGGGAGTGTTTGATGGGACAATGTTACCTGTCCTGGGAGTGTTTGATGGACACAATATAGAGGCAGCTTTATTCTTTACCTAACACTGTGCTGCATTTGTCCTCGGAGTGTTGGATGGGGACAGTGTAGAGGGAGCTTTACTGTTTACCTAAAGCCATGCTCTACCTGTCCTGGGAGCACTTGATGGGGACAGTGTTACATGCCCTGGGAGTGTTTGATGCGGACAGTGGAGACGGAGCTTTGCTCTGCATCTAATCCTGTGCCAGACCTGTCCTGGGAGTGTTTGATGGGCACAGTGTAGAGGGAGCTTTACTCTGCATCTAATGCCTTGCTGTACCTTTCCTGGGCGTGTTTGAGGAGACAGTGTTTCCTGTCCTGGGAGTGTTTGAGTGGACAGTGTTACCTGTCCTGGGAGTGTTTGATGGGACAGTGTTACCTGTCCTGGCAGTGTTTGATGGGACAGTGTTACCTGTCCTGGGAGTGTTAAATGGGGACAGTGTTACCTGTCCTGGGAGTATTTGATGGGGACAGTGATACCTGCTCTGGGAGCGTTTGATGAGGACATTGTTACCTGTCCTGGGTTTGTTTAATGGGACAGTGTTACCTGCCCTGGGAGTGTTTGATGGGGACATTTTTACCTGTCTTGGCAGTGTTTGATGGGGACAGTGTTATCTGTCCTGGTTTTGTTTGATGGGACAGTGTTACCTGTCCTGGGATTGTTTGATGGGGACAGTGTTACCTGTCCTGGGAGTGGTTAATGGGACAGTGTTACCTGCCCTGGGAGTGTTTGATGCGACAGTGTTACCTGTCCTGGGAGTGTTTGATGGGACAGTGTTACCTGTCCTGGGAGTGTTTGATGGGGACAGTGTAGAGGGAGCTTTACTCTGTATCTAACCCCGTGCTTTACCTGTCCTGGTAGTGTTTGATGGGCACAGTGTAGAGGGAGCTTTCCTCTGTATCTAACCCCGTGCTGTCCCTGTCCCAGCAGTGTTTGATGGGAACAGTGTAGACGGAGCTTTACTCTTTATCTAACTCCGTGCTCTATCTGCCATGGGAGTGTTTGTTGGGATGGTGCAGAGGGAGCTATACTCTCTATCTAACCCCATGCTGGACCTGCCCTGGGAGCGTTTGATGGGGATAGTGTGCCCTGCCCTGGGAGTGTTTGGTGGGGACAGTGTTACCTGCCCTGGGATCGTTTGATGAGGACATTGTTAACTGCACTGGGAGTGTTTGATGGGATACTGTTACTTGTCCTGGGAGTGTTTGAAGGGACAGTGTTACCTGTACTGGCAGTGTTTGATGCGCACAGTGTAGAGGCAGCTTTATTGTTTACCTAACACTGTGCTGCATTTGTCCTCGGAATGTTTGATGGGGACAGTGTAGAGGGAGCTTTGCTCTGCATCTAATCCTGTGCCATACCTGTCCTGGGAGTGTTTGATGGGCACAGTTCAGAGGGAGATTTACTCTGCATCTAATGCCTGCTGTACCTTTCCTGGGAGTGTTTGATGAGACAGTGTTACCTGTCCAGGGAGTGTTTGATGGGACAGTGTTACCTGTCCTGGGAGTGTTTGATGGGACAGTGTTATCTATTCTGGGAGTATTCGATGGGACAGTGTTACCTATCCTGGGAGTGTTTGATGGGACAGCGTTACCTGTCCTGGGAGTGTTTGATGCGACAGTGTTACCTGTCCTGGGAGTGTTTGATGGGACAGTGTTAGCTATCCTGGGAGTGTTTGATGGGGACAGTGTTACCTGTCCTGGGAGTATTTGATGGGGACAGTGTTACCTGCCCTGGGAGTGTTTGATGAGGACACTGTTACCTGTCCTGGGTTTGTTTAATGGGACAGTGTTACCTGTCCTGTGAGTGTTTGATTGGACAGTGTTACCTGTCCTGGGAGTGTTTGGTGGGACAGTGTTACCTGTCCTGGGAGTGTTTGATGGGGACATTTTTACCTGTCTTGGCAGTGTTTGATGGGGACAGTGTTATCTGTCCTGGGTTTGTTTGATGGGACAGTGTTACCTGTCCTGGCAGTGTTTGCTGGGGACAGTGTTACCTGTTCTGGGAGTGTTTGATGGGACAGTGTTACCTGTCCTGGGAGTGTTTGATGGGACAATGTTACCTGCCCTGGGAGTGTTTGATAGGGACAGTGTTACCTGCCCTGGGAGTGTTTGATAGGGACAGTGTTACCTGTCCTGGTAGTGTTTGATGGGAAAGTGTTACCTGTCCTGGGAGTGTTTAATGGGATAGTGTTACCTGTCCTGGGAGTGTTTGATGGGACAGTGTTACCTGCCCTGGGAGTGTTTGATAGGACAGTGTTACCTGTCCTGGGAGTGTTTGATGGGACAATGTTACCTGTCCTGGGAGTGTTTGATAGGGCCAGTGTTACCTGTCCTGGTAGTGTTTGATGGGACAGTGTTACCTGTCCTGGGAGTGTTTAATGGGACAGTGTTACCTGTCCTGGGAGTGTTTGATGGGACAGTGTTACCTGCCCTGGGAGTGTTTGATGGCACAGTGTTACCTCTCCTGGGATTGTTTGATGGGACAGTGTTACCTGTCCTGGGAGTGTTTGATTGGACAGTGTTACATGCCCTGGGAATGTTTGATGGGGACAGTGTTTTCTGTCCAGGGAGTGTTTGATGGGAACAGTGTTTTCTGTCCTGGGAATGTTTGATAGGGACAGTGTTACCTGTCCTGGGAGTGTTTGTTGGGACAGTGTTACCTGTCCTGGGAGTGTTTGATGGGACAATGTTACCTGTCCTGGGAGTGTTTGATAGGGACAGTGTTACCTGTCCTGGGAGTGTTTGTTGGGACAGTGTTACCTGTCCTGGGAGTGTTTGATGGGACAATGTTACCTGTCCTGGGAGTGTTTGATAGGGACAGTGTTACCTGTCCTGGGAGTGTTTGATGGGACAGTGTTACCAGTCCTGGGAGTGTTGAATGGGACCGTGTTACCTGCCCTGGGAGTGTTTGATGGGACAGTGTTAACTGCCCTGGGAGTGTTTGATGGGACAGTGTTACCTGTACTGGGAGTGTTTGATGGGACAGTGTTACCTGTCCTGGGAGTGTTTGATGGGGACAGTGTAGAGGGAGCTTTACTCTGTATCTTACCCCGTGCTTTACCTGTCCTGGTAGTGTTTGATGGGCACAGTGTAGAAGGAGCTTTCCTCTGTATCTAATCCCGTGCTGTCCCTGTCCCGGTAGTGTTTGATGGGGACAGTGTAGAGGGAGCTTTACTCTGTATCTAACCCCGTGCTCTATCTGTCATGGGAGTGTTTGTTGGGACAGTGTAGAGGGAGCTATACTCTCTATCTAACCCCATGCTGGACCTGCCCTGGGAGCGTTTGATGGGGATAGTGTTACCTGCCCTGGGAGTGTTTGATTGGACAGTGTTACCTGTCCTGGGAGTGTTTGATGGGACAGTGTTACCTGTCCTGGGAGCGTTTGATGGGACAGTGTTAACTGTCCTGGGAGTGTTTGATGAGACAGTGTTAGCTGTCCTGGGAGTGTTTGATGGGGACACTGCAGAGGGAGCTTCATTCTGCATCTAACCCCTTGCTTATCCTGTCCTGGTAGTGTTTGATGGGCACAGTGTAGAGGGAGCTTTTCTCTGTATCTAACCCCGTGCTGTCCCTGTCCCGTAGTGTTTGATGGGGACAGTGAAGAGGGAGCTTAACTCTGTATCTAACCCCGTGCTCTATCTGTCCTGGGAGTGTTTGTTGGGACAGTGTAGAGGGAGCTATACTCTCTATCTAACCCCATGCTGGACCTGCCCTGGGAGCGTTTGATGGGGATAGTGTTTCCTGCCCTGGGAGTGCTTGGTGGGGACAGTGTTACCTGCCCTGGGATCGCTTGATGAGGACAGTGTTACCTGCCCTGGGAGTGTTTGATGGGACACTGTTACCTGTCCTGGGAGTGTTTGATGGGTCATTGTTACCTGTCCTGGCAGTGTTTGATGGGCACAGTGTAGAGGCAGCTTTATTCTTTACCTAACACTGTGCTGCATTTGTCCTCGGAGTGTTTGATGGGGACAATGTAGAGGGAGCTTTACTCTGTATCTAAAGGCATGCTCTACCTGTCCTGGGAGCACTTGATGGGGACAGTGTTACATGCCCTGGGAGTGTTTGATGGGGACAGTGGAGACGGAGCTTTGCTCTGCATCTAATCCTGTGCCATACCTGTCCTGGGAGTGTTTGAAGGGCACAGTGTAGAGGGAGCTTTACTCTGCATCTAATGCCTTGCTGTACCTTTCCTGGGAGTGTTTGATGAGACAGTGTTACCTGTCCTGGGAGTGTTTGATGGGGACAGTGTTACCTATCCTGGGAGTGTTTGATGGGGACAGTGTTACCTGTTCTGGGAGTATTTGATGGGGACAGTGTTACCTGCCCTGGGAGCGTTTGATGAGGACAGTGTTACCTGTCCTGGGTTTGTTTAATGGGCCAGTGTTACCTGCCCTGGGAGTGTTTGATGGGGACATTTTTACCTGTCTTGGCAGTGTTTGATGGGACAGTGTTACATGTCCTGGAAGAGTTTGATGGGACAGTGTTAACTATCCTGGGAGCGTTTGATGGGACAGTGTTACCTGTCCTGGGAGTGTTCGATGGGACAGTGTTACCTGTTCTGGGAGTGTTTGATGGGACAGTGTTAACTGTCCTGGGAGTGTTTGATGGGACAGTGTTACCTATCCTGGGAGTGTTTGATGGGGACAGTGTTACCTGTCCTGGGAGTATTTGATGGGGACAGTGTTACCTGCCCTGGGAGCGTTTGATGAGGACATTGTTACCTGTCCTGGGTTTGTTTAATGGGACAGTGTTACCTGCCCTGGGAGTGTTTGATGGGGACATTTTTACCTGTCTTGGCAGTGTTTGATGGGGACAGTGTTATCTGTCCTGGGTTTGTTTGATGGGACAGTGTTACCTGTGCTGGGAGTGCTTGACGGGGACAGTGTTACCTGTCCTGGGAGTGTTTGATGGGACAATGTTACCTGTCCTGGGAGTGTTTGATAGGGACAGTGTTACCTGTCCTGGGAGTGTTTGATGGGACAGTGTTACCCGTCCTGGGAGTGTTGAATGAGACAGTGTTACCTGCCCTGGGAGTGTTTGATGGGACAGTGTTACCTATCCTGGGAGTGTTTGATGGGGACAGTGTTACCTGTCCTGGGAGTATTTGATGGGGACAGTGTTACCTGCCCTGGGAGCGTTTGATGAGGACATTGTTACCTGTCCTGGGTTTGTTTAATGGGACAGTGTTACCTGCCCTGGGAGTGTTTGATGGGGACATTTTTACCTGTCTTGGCAGTGTTTGATGGGGACAGTGTTATCTGTCCTGGGTTTGTTTGATGGGACAGTGTTACCTGTGCTGGGAGTGTTTGACGGGGACAGTGTTACCTGTCCTGGGAGTGTTTGATGGGACAATGTTACCTGTCCTGGGAGTGTTTGATAGGGACAGTATTACCTGTCCTGGGAGTGTTTGATGGGACAGTGTTACCCGTCCTGGGAGTGTTGAATGAGACAGTGTTACCTGCCGTGGGAGTGTTTGATGGGACAGTGTTAACTGCCCTTGGAGTGTTTGATGGGACAGTGTTACCTGTCCTGGGAGTGTTTGTTGGGACAGTTTAACCTGTCCTGGGAGTGTTTGATGGGACAGTGTTACCTGTCCTGGTAGTGTTTGATGGGACAGTGTTACCTGTCCTGGGAGTGTTTGATGGGGACAGTGTAGAGGGAGGTTTACTCTGTATCTAACCCCGTTCTTTACCTGTCCTGGTAGTGTTTGATGGGCATAGTGTAGAAGGAGCTTTCCTCTGTATCTAACCCCGTGCTGTCCCTGTCCCGGTAGTGTTTGATGGGGACAGTGTAGAGGGAGCTTTACTCTGTATCTAACCCCGTGCTCTATCTGTCATGGGAGAGTTGGTTGGGACAGTGTAGAGGGAGCTATACTCTCTATCTAACCCCATGATGGACCTGCCCTGGGACCGTTTGATGGGGATAGTGTTACCTGCCCTGGGAGTGTTTGGTGGGGACAGTGTTACCTGCCCTGGGATCGTTTGATGAGGACATGGTTACCTGCCCTGGGAGTGTTTGATGGGACCCTGTTACCTGTCCTGGGAGTGTTTGATGGGACAGTGTTACCTGTCCTGGGAGGGTTTGATGGTACAGTGTTACCTATCCTGGGAGTGTTTGATGGGACATTGTTACCTGTCCTGGGAGTGTTTGATGGACACAATATAGAGGCAGCTTTATTCTTTACCTAACACTGTGCTGCATTTGTCCTCGGAGTGTTGGATGGGGACAGTGTAGAGGGAGCTTTACTGTTTACCTAAAGCCATGCTCTACCTGTCCTGGGAGCACTTGATGGGGACAGTGTTACATGCCCTGGGAGTGTTTGATGCGGACAGTGGAGACGGAGCTTTGCTCTGCATCTAATCCTGTGCCAGACCTGTCCTGGGAGTGTTTGATGGGCACAGTGTAGAGGGAGCTTTACTCTGCATCTAATGCCTTGCTGTACCTTTCCTGGGCGTGTTTGAGGAGACAGTGTTTCCTGTCCTGGGAGTGTTTGAGTGGACAGTGTTACCTGTCCTGGGAGTGTTTGATGGGACAGTGTTACCTGTCCTGGCAGTGTTTGATGGGACAGTGTTACCTGTCCTGGGAGTGTTAAATGGGGACAGTGTTACCTGTCCTGGGAGTATTTGATGGGGACAGTGATATCTGCTCTGGCAGTGTTTGATGGGGACAGTGTTATCTGTCCTGGTTTTGTTTGATGGGACAGTGTTACCTGTCCTGGGATTGTTTGATGGGGACAGTGTTACCTGTCCTGGGAGTGGTTAATGGGACAGTGTTACCTGCCCTGGGAGTGTTTGATGCGACAGTGTTACCTGTCCTGGGAGTGTTTGATGGGACAGTGTTACCTGTCCTGGGAGTGTTTGATGGGGACAGTGTAGAGGGAGCTTTACTCTGTATCTAACCCCGTGCTTTACCTGTCCTGGTAGTGTTTGATGGGCACAGTGTAGAGGGAGCTTTCCTCTGTATCTAACCCCGTGCTGTCCCTGTCCCAGCAGTGTTTGATGGGAACAGTGTAGACGGAGCTTTACTCTTTATCTAACTCCGTGCTCTATCTGCCATGGGAGTGTTTGTTGGGATGGTGCAGAGGGAGCTATACTCTCTATCTAACCCCATGCTGGACCTGCCCTGGGAGCGTTTGATGGGGATAGTGTGCCCTGCCCTGGGAGTGTTTGGTGCGGACAGTGTTACCTGCCCTGGGATCGTTTGATGAGGACATTGTTAACTGCACTGGGAGTGTTTGATGGGATACTGTTACTTGTCCTGGGAGTGTTTGATGGGACAGTGTTACCTGTACTGGCAGTGTTTGATGCGCACAGTGTAGAGGCAGCTTTATTGTTTACCTAACACTGTGCTGCATTTGTCCTCGGAATGTTTGATGGGGACAGTGTAGAGGGAGCTTTGCTCTGCATCTAATCCTGTGCCATACCTGTCCTGTGAGTGTTTGATGGGCACAGTTCAGAGGGAGATTTACTCTGCATCTAATGCCTGCGGTACCTTTCCTGGGAGTGTTTGATGAGACAGTGTTACCTGTCCAGGGAGTGTTTGATGGGACAGTGTTACCTGTCCTGGGAGTGTTTGATGGGACAGTGTTATCTATTCTGGGAGTATTCGATGGGACAGTGTTACCTATCCTGGGAGTGTTTGATGGGACAGCGTTACCTGTCCTGGGAGTGTTTGATGCGACAGTGTTACCTGTCCTGGGAGTGTTTGGTGGGACAGTGTTACCTGTCCTGGGAGTGTTTGATGGGGACATTTTTACCTGTCTTGGCAGTGTTTGATGGGGACAGTGTTATCTGTCCTAGGTTTGTTTGATGGGACAGTGTTACCTGTCCTGGCAGTGTTTGCTGGGGACAGTGTTACCTGTTCTGGGAGTGTTTGATGGGACAGTGTTACCTGTCCTGGGAGTGTTTGATGGGACAATGTTACCTGCCCTGGGAGTGTTTGATAGGGACAGTGTTACCTATCCTGGGAGTGTTTGATGGGACAGCGTTACCTGTCCTGGGAGTGTTTGATGCAACAGTGTTACCTGTCCTGGGAGTGTTTGATGGGACAGTGTTAGCTATCCTGGGAGTGTTTGATGGGGACAGTGTTACCTGTCCTGGGAGTATTTGATGGGGACAGTGTTACCTGCCCTGGGAGCGTTTGATGAGGACACTGTTACCTGTCCTGGGTTTGTTTAATGGGACAGTGTTACCTGTCCTGTGAGTGTTTGATTGGACAGTGTTACCTGTCCTGGGAGTGTTTGATGGGACAGTGTTACCTGTCCTGGGAGTGTTTGATGGGACAGTGTTACCTATCCTGGGAGTGTTTGATGGGGACAGTGTTACCTGTCCTGGGAGTATTTGATGGGGACAGTGTTACCTGCCCTGGGAGCGTTTGATGAGGACAGTGTTCCCTGTCCTGGGTTTGTTTAATGGGACAGTGTTACCTGCCCTGGGAGTGTTTGATGGGGACATTTTTACCTGTCTTGGCAGAGTTTGATGGGGACAGTGTTATCTGTCCTGGGGTTGTTTGATCGGACAGTGTTACCTGTCCTGGGAGTGTTTGATGGTGACAGTGTTACCTGCCCTGGGAGTGTTTGATGGGACAGTGTTACCTGTCCTGGGAGTGTTTGATGGGACAATGTTACCTGTCCTGGGAGTGTTTGATAGGGACAGTGTTACCTGTCCTGGAAGTGTTTGATGGGACAGTGTTACCTGTCCTGGGAGTGTTTAATGAGACAGTGTTACCAGTCCTGGGAGTGTTTGATGGGACAGTGTTACCTGTCCTGGGAGCGTGTGATGGGACCGTGTTACCTGTCCTGGGAGCGTTTGATGGGACAGTGTTACCTGTCCTGGGAGCGTTTGATGGGACAGTGTTACCAGTCCTGGGAGTGTTTGATGGGACGGTTTTACCCTATCCTGGGAGTGTTTAATGGGGACAGTGTTACCTGTCCTGGGAGTATTTGATGGGGACCATGTTATCTGCCCTGGGAGCGTTTGATGAGGACAGTGTTACCTGTCCTGGGTTTGTTTAATGGGACAGTGTTACCTGCCCTGGGAGTGTTTTATGGGGACATTTTTACCTGTCTTGGCAGTGTTTGATGGGGACAGTGTTATCTGTCCTGGGTTTGTTTGATGGGACAGTGTTACCTGTCCTGGGAGTGTTTGATGGTGACAGTGTTTCTTGCCCTGGGAGTGTTTGATGGGACAGTGTTACCTGTCCTGGGAGTGTTTGATAGGGACAGTGTTACCTGTCCTGGGAGTGTTTGATGTGGACAGTGTTACCTGTCCTGGGAGCGTTTGATGAGGACATTGTTACCTGCCCTGGCAGTGTTTGATGAGGACATTGTTCCCTGTCCTGGGTTTGTTTAATGGGACAGTGTTACCTGCCCTAGGAGTGTTTGATGGGGACATTTTTACCTGTCTTGGCAGTGTTTGATGGGGACAGTGTTATCTGTCCTGGGTTTGTTTGATGGGACAGTGTTACCTGTCCTGGGAGTGTTTGATGGTGACAGTGTTACCTGCCCTGGGAGTGTTTGATGGGACAATGTTACCTGTCCTGGGAGTGTTTGATAGGGACAGTGTTACCTGCCCTGGTAGTGTTTGATGGGACAGTGTTACCTGTCCTGGGAGTCTTTAATGGGACAGTGTTACCTGCCCTGGGAGTGTTTGATGGGACAGTGTTACCTGCCCTGCGAGTGTTTGATGGGACAGTGTTACCTGTCCTGGGAGTGTTTGATGGGACAGTGTTACCTGTCCTGGGAGTGTTTGATGAGACAGTGTTACCTGTCCTGGGAGTGTTTGATGGGGACAGTGTAGAGGGAGCTTTACTCTGCATCTAACCCCTTGCTTTACCTGTCCTGGTAGTGTTTGATGGGCACAGTGTAGAGGGAGCTTTACTCTGTATCTAACCACGTGCTCTATCTGTCCTGTGAGTGTTTGTTGGGACAGTGTAGAGGGAGCTTTACTCTCTATCTAACCCCATGCTGGACCTGCCCTGGGACCGTTTGATGGGGATAGTTTTTCCTGCCCTGGGAGTGTTTGGTGGGGACAGTGTTACCTGCCCTGTGATCGCTTGATGAGGACAGTGTTACCTGCCCTGGGAGTGTTTGATGGGACAGTGTTACCTGTCCTGGGAGTGTTTGATGGGACAGTGTTACCTGCCCTGGGAGTGTTTGATGGGACAGTGTTACCTGTCCTGGGAGTGTTTGATGGGCACAGTGTAGATGCAGCTTTATTCTTTACCTAACACTGTGCTGCATTTGTCCTCGGACTGTTTGATGGGGACAGTGTAGAGGGAGGTTTACTGTGTATCTAAAGCCATGCTCTACCTGTCCTGGGAGCACTTGATGGGGACAGTGTTACATGCCCTGGGAGTGTTTGATGGGGACAGTGGAGACGGAGCTTTGCTCTGCATCTAATCCTGTGCCATACATGTCCTGGGAGTGTTTAATGGGCACAGTGTAGAGGGAGCTTTACTCTGCATCTAATGCCTTGCTGTACCTTTCCTGGGAGTGTTTGATGAGACAGTGTTACCTGTCCTGGGAGTGTTTGATGGGACAGTGTTACCTGTCCTGGGAGTGTTTGATGGGACAGTGTTACCTATCCTGGGAGTGTTTGATGGGGACAGTGTTACCTGTCCTGGGAGTATTTGATGGGGACAGTGTTACCTGCCCTGGGAGCGTTTGATGAGGACAGTGTTCCCTGTCCTGGGTTTGTTTAATGGGACAGTGTTACCTGCCCTGGGAGTGTTTGATGGGGACATTTTTACCTGTCTTGGCAGAGTTTGATGGGGACAGTGTTATCTGTCCTGGGTTTGTTTGATCGGAGAGTGTTACCTGTCCTTGGAGTGTTTGATGGTGACAGTGTTACCTGCCCTGGGAGTGTTTGATGGGACAGTGTTACCTGTCCTGGGAGTGTTTGATGGGACAATGTTACCTGTCCTGGGAGTGTTTGATAGGGACAGTGTTACCTGTCCTGGAAGTGTTTGATGGGACAGTGTTACCTGTCCTGGGAGTGTTTAATGGGACAGTGTTACCTGCCCTGGGAGTGTTTGATGGGACAGTGTTACCTGCCCTGGGAGTGTTTGATGGGACAGTGTTACCTGTCCTGGGAGCGTTTGATGGGACAGTGTTACCTGTCCTGGGAGCGTTTGATGGGACAGTGTTACCTGTCCTGGGAGCGTTTGATGGGACAGTGTTACCTGTCCTGGGAGTGTTTCATGGGACAGTGTTACCTGTCCTGGGAGTGTTTGATGGGACGGTTTTTCCTATCCTGGGAGTGTTTGATGGGGACAGTGTTACCTGTCCTGGGAGTATTTGATGGGGACAGTGTTACCTGTCCTGGGAGTGTTTGATGGGACAATGTTACCTGTCCTGGGAGTGTTTGATAGGGACAGTGTTACCTGTCCTGGAAGTGTTTGATGGGACAGTGTTACCTGTCCTGGGAGTGTTTGATGGGACAGTGTTACCTGCCCTGGGAGTGTTTGATGGGACAGTGTTACCTGCCCTGGGAGTGTTTGATGGGACAGTGTTACCTGTCCTGGGAGCGTTTGATGGGACAGTGTTACCTGTCCTGGGAGCGTTTGATGGGACAGTGTTACCTGTCCTGGGAGCGTTTGATGGGACAGTGTTACCTGTCCTGGGAGTGTTTGATGGGACAGTGTTACCTGTCCTGGGAGTGTTTGATGGGACGGTTTTTCCTATCCTGGGAGTGTTTGATGGGGACAGTGTTACCTGTCCTGGGAGTATTTGATGGGGACCGTGTTATCTGCCCTGGGAGCGTTTGATGAGGACAGTGTTACCAGTCCTGGGTTTGTTTAATGGGACAGTGTTACCTGCCCTGGGAGTGTTTTATGGGGACATTTTTACCTGTCTTGGCAGTGTTTGATGGGGACAGTGTTATCTGTCCTGGGTTTGTGTGATGGGACAGTGTTACCTGTCCTGGGAGTGTTTGATGGTGACAGTGTTTCTTGCCCTGGGAGTGTTTGATGGGACAATGTTACCTGTCCTGGGAGTGTTTGATAGGGACAGTGTTACCTGTCCTGGGAGTGTTTGATGGGACAGTGTTACCTGTCCTGGGAGTGTTTAATGGGACAGTGTTACCTGCCCTGGGAGTGTTTGATGGGACAGTGTTACCTGCCCTGGGAGTGTTTGATGGGACAGTGTTACCTGTCCTGGGAGTGTTTGATGGGACAGTGTTACCTGTCCTGGGAGTGTTTGATGGGACAGTGTTACCTATCCTGGGAGTGTTTGATGGGGACAGTGTTACCTGTCCTGGGAGTATTTGATGGGGACAGTGTTACCTGTCCTGGGAGTGTTTGATGGGACATTGTTACCTGTCCTGGGACTGTTTGATGGGACAGTGTTACCTGTCCTGGGAGTGTTTGATGGGAACAGTGTAGAGTGAGCTTTACTCTGTATCTAACCCCGTGCTGTCCCTGTCCCAGTAGCGTTTGATGGGGACAGTGTAGACGGAGCTTTACTCTTTATCTAACTCCGTGCTCTATCTGTCCTGGGAGTGTTTGTTGGGACAGTGTTACCTGCCCTGGGAGTGTTTGGTGGGGACAGTGTTACCTGTCCTGGGAGTGTTTGATGGGACACTGCTACCTGTCCTGCGAGTGTTTGATGGGACAGTGTTACCTATCCTGGGAGTGTTTGATGGGACAATGTTACCTGTCCTGGGAGTGTTTGATAGGGACAGTGTTACCTGCCCTGGTAGTGTTTGATGGGACAGTGTTACCTGTCCTGGGAGTGTTTAATGGGACAGTGTTACCTGCCCTGGGAGTGTTTGATGGGACAGTGTTACCTGCCCTGCGAGTGTTTGATGGGACAGTGTTACCTGTCCTGGGAGTGTTTGATGGGACAGTGTTACCTGTCCTGGGAGTGTTTGATGAGACAGTGTTACTTGTCCTGGGAGTGTTTGATGGGGACAGTGTAGAGGGAGCTTTACTCTGCATCTAACCCCTTGCTTTACCTGTCCTGGTAGTGTTTGATGGGCACAGTGTAGAGGGAGCTTTCCTCTGTATCTAACCCCGTGCTGTCCCTGTCCCTGTAGTGTTTGATGGGGACAGTGTAGAGGGAGCTTTACTCTGTATCTAACCACGTGCTCTATCTGTCCTGTGAGTGTTTGTTGGGACAGTGTAGAGGGAGCTATACTCTCTATCTAACCCCATGCTGGACCTGCCCTGGGAGCGTTTGATGGGGATAGTTTTTCCTGCCCTGGGAGTGTTTGGTGGGGACAGTGTTACCTGCCCTGGGATCGCTTGATGAGGACAGTGTTACCTGCCCTGGGAGTGTTTGATGGGACAGTGTTACTTGTCCTGGGAATGTTTGATGGGACAGTGTTACCTGTCCTGGGAGTGTTTGATGGGACATTGTTACCTGTCCTGGGAGTGTTTGATAGGGACAGTGTTACCTGTCCTGGGAGTGTTTGATGGGACAGTGTTACCAGTCCTGGGAGTGTTGAATGGGACCGTGTTACCTGCCCTGGGAGTGTTTGATGGGACAGTGTTAACTGCCCTGGGAGTGTTTGATGGGACAGTGTTACCTGTACTGGGAGTGTTTGATGGGACAGTGTTACCTGTCCTGGGAGTGTTTGATGGGGACAGTGTAGAGGGAGCTTTACTCTGTATCTTACCCCGTGCTTTACCTGTCCTGGTAGTGTTTGATGGGCACAGTGTAGAAGGAGCTTTCCTCTGTATCTAATCCCGTGCTGTCCCTGTCCCGGTAGTGTTTGATGGGGACAGTGTAGAGGGAGCTTTACTCTGTATCTAACCCCGTGCTCTATCTGTCATGGGAGTGTTTGTTGGGACAGTGTAGAGGGAGCTATACTCTCTATCTAACCCCATGCTGGACCTGCCCTGGGAGCGTTTGATGGGGATAGTGTTACCTGCCCTGGGAGTGTTTGATTGGACAGTGTTACCTGTCCTGGGAGTGTTTGATGGGACAGTGTTACCTGTCCTGGGAGCGTTTGATGGGACAGTGTTAACTGTCCTGGGAGTGTTTGATGAGACAGTGTTAGCTGTCCTGGGAGTGTTTGATGGGGACACTGCAGAGGGAGCTTCATTCTGCATCTAACCCCTTGCTTATCCTGTCCTGGTAGTGTTTGATGGGCACAGTGTAGAGGGAGCTTTTCTCTGTATCTAACCCCGTGCTGTCCCTGTCCCGTAGTGTTTGATGGGGACAGTGAAGAGGGAGCTTAACTCTGTATCTAACCCCGTGCTCTATCTGTCCTGGGAGTGTTTGTTGGGACAGTGTAGAGGGAGCTATACTCTCTATCTAACCCCATGCTGGACCTGCCCTGGGAGCGTTTGATGGGGATAGTGTTTCCTGCCCTGGGAGTGCTTGGTGGGGACAGTGTTACCTGCCCTGGGATCGCTTGATGAGGACAGTGTTACCTGCCCTGGGAGTGTTTGATGGGACACTGTTACCTGTCCTGGGAGTGTTTGATGGGTCATTGTTACCTGTCCTGGCAGTGTTTGATGGGCACAGTGTAGAGGCAGCTTTATTCTTTACCTAACACTGTGCTGCATTTGTCCTCGGAGTGTTTGATGGGGACAATGTAGAGGGAGCTTTACTCTGTATCTAAAGGCATGCTCTACCTGTCCTGGGAGCACTTGATGGGGACAGTGTTACATGCCCTGGGAGTGTTTGATGGGGACAGTGGAGACGGAGCTTTGCTCTGCATCTAATCCTGTGCCATACCTGTCCTGGGAGTGTTTGAAGGGCACAGTGTAGAGGGAGCTTTACTCTGCATCTAATGCCTTGCTGTACCTTTCCTGGGAGTGTTTGATGAGACAGTGTTACCTGTCCTGGGAGTGTTTGATGGGGACAGTGTTACCTATCCTGGGAGTGTTTGATGGGGACAGTGTTACCTGTTCTGGGAGTATTTGATGGGGACAGTGTTACCTGCCCTGGGAGCGTTTGATGAGGACAGTGTTACCTGTCCTGGGTTTGTTTAATGGGCCAGTGTTACCTGCCCTGGGAGTGTTTGATGGGGACATTTTTACCTGTCTTGGCAGTGTTTGATGGGACAGTGTTACATGTCCTGGAAGAGTTTGATGGGACAGTGTTAACTATCCTGGGAGCGTTTGATGGGACAGTGTTACCTGTCCTGGGAGTGTTCGATGGGACAGTGTTACCTGTTCTGGGAGTGTTTGATGGGACAGTGTTAACTGTCCTGGGAGTGTTTGATGGGACAGTGTTACCTATCCTGGGAGTGTTTGATGGGGACAGTGTTACCTGTCCTGGGAGTATTTGATGGGGACAGTGTTACCTGCCCTGGGAGCGTTTGATGAGGACATTGTTACCTGTCCTGGGTTTGTTTAATGGGACAGTGTTACCTGCCCTGGGAGTGTTTGATGGGGACATTTTTACCTGTCTTGGCAGTGTTTGATGGGGACAGTGTTATCTGTCCTGGGTTTGTTTGATGGGACAGTGTTACCTGTGCTGGGAGTGCTTGACGGGGACAGTGTTACCTGTCCTGGGAGTGTTTGATGGGACAATGTTACCTGTCCTGGGAGTGTTTGATAGGGACAGTGTTACCTGTCCTGGGAGTGTTTGATGGGACAGTGTTACCCGTCCTGGGAGTGTTGAATGAGACAGTGTTACCTGCCCTGGGAGTGTTTGATGGGACAGTGTTACCTATCCTGGGAGTGTTTGATGGGGACAGTGTTACCTGTCCTGGGAGTATTTGATGGGGACAGTGTTACCTGCCCTGGGAGCGTTTGATGAGGACATTGTTACCTGTCCTGGGTTTGTTTAATGGGACAGTGTTACCTGCCCTGGGAGTGTTTGATGGGGACATTTTTACCTGTCTTGGCAGTGTTTGATGGGGACAGTGTTATCTGTCCTGGGTTTGTTTGATGGGACAGTGTTACCTGTGCTGGGAGTGTTTGACGGGGACAGTGTTACCTGTCCTGGGAGTGTTTGATGGGACAATGTTACCTGTCCTGGGAGTGTTTGATAGGGACAGTATTACCTGTCCTGGGAGTGTTTGATGGGACAGTGTTACCCGTCCTGGGAGTGTTGAATGAGACAGTGTTACCTGCCGTGGGAGTGTTTGATGGGACAGTGTTAACTGCCCTTGGAGTGTTTGATGGGACAGTGTTTACCTGTCCTGGGAGTGTTTGTTGGGACAGTTTAACCTGTCCTGGGAGTGTTTGATGGGACAGTGTTACCTGTCCTGGTAGTGTTTGATGGGACAGTGTTACCTGTCCTGGGAGTGTTTGATGGGGACAGTGTAGAGGGAGGTTTACTCTGTATCTAACCCCGTTCTTTACCTGTCCTGGTAGTGTTTGATGGGCATAGTGTAGAAGGAGCTTTCCTCTGTATCTAACCCCGTGCTGTCCCTGTCCCGGTAGTGTTTGATGGGGACAGTGTAGAGGGAGCTTTACTCTGTATCTAACCCCGTGCTCTATCTGTCATGGGAGAGTTGGTTGGGACAGTGTAGAGGGAGCTATACTCTCTATCTAACCCCATGATGGACCTGCCCTGGGACCGTTTGATGGGGATAGTGTTACCTGCCCTGGGAGTGTTTGGTGGGGACAGTGTTACCTGCCCTGGGATCGTTTGATGAGGACATGGTTACCTGCCCTGGGAGTGTTTGATGGGACCCTGTTACCTGTCCTGGGAGTGTTTGATGGGACAGTGTTACCTGTCCTGGGAGGGTTTGATGGTACAGTGTTACCTATCCTGGGAGTGCTTGATGGGACAATGTTACCTGTCCTGGGAGTGTTTGATGGACACAATATAGAGGCAGCTTTATTCTTTACCTAACACTGTGCTGCATTTGTCCTCGGAGTGTTGGATGGGGACAGTGTAGAGGGAGCTTTACTGTTTACCTAAAGCCATGCTCTACCTGTCCTGGGAGCACTTGATGGGGACAGTGTTACATGCCCTGGGAGTGTTTGATGCGGACAGTGGAGACGGAGCTTTGCTCTGCATCTAATCCTGTGCCAGACCTGTCCTGGGAGTGTTTGATGGGCACAGTGTAGAGGGAGCTTTACTCTGCATCTAATGCCTTGCTGTACCTTTCCTGGGCGTGTTTGAGGAGACAGTGTTTCCTGTCCTGGGAGTGTTTGAGTGGACAGTGTTACCTGTCCTGGGAGTGTTTGATGGGACAGTGTTACCTGTCCTGGCAGTGTTTGATGGGACAGTGTTACCTGTCCTGGGAGTGTTAAATGGGGACAGTGTTACCTGTCCTGGGAGTATTTGATGGGGACAGTGATATCTGCTCTGGCAGTGTTTGATGGGGACAGTGTTATCTGTCCTGGTTTTGTTTGATGGGACAGTGTTACCTGTCCTGGGATTGTTTGATGGGGACAGTGTTACCTGTCCTGGGAGTGGTTAATGGGACAGTGTTACCTGCCCTGGGAGTGTTTGATGCGACAGTGTTACCTGTCCTGGGAGTGTTTGATGGGACAGTGTTACCTGTCCTGGGAGTGTTTGATGGGGACAGTGTAGAGGGAGCTTTACTCTGTATCTAACCCCGTGCTTTACCTGTCCTGGTAGTGTTTGATGGGCACAGTGTAGAGGGAGCTTTCCTCTGTATCTAACCCCGTGCTGTCCCTGTCCCAGCAGTGTTTGATGGGAACAGTGTAGACGGAGCTTTACTCTTTATCTAACTCCGTGCTCTATCTGCCATGGGAGTGTTTGTTGGGATGGTGCAGAGGGAGCTATACTCTCTATCTAACCCCATGCTGGACCTGCCCTGGGAGCGTTTGATGGGGATAGTGTGCCCTGCCCTGGGAGTGTTTGGTGCGGACAGTGTTACCTGCCCTGGGATCGTTTGATGAGGACATTGTTAACTGCACTGGGAGTGTTTGATGGGATACTGTTACTTGTCCTGGGAGTGTTTGATGGGACAGTGTTACCTGTACTGGCAGTGTTTGATGCGCACAGTGTAGAGGCAGCTTTATTGTTTACCTAACACTGTGCTGCATTTGTCCTCGGAATGTTTGATGGGGACAGTGTAGAGGGAGCTTTGCTCTGCATCTAATCCTGTGCCATACCTGTCCTGGGAGTGTTTGATGGGCACAGTTCAGAGGGAGATTTACTCTGCATCTAATGCCTGCGGTACCTTTCCTGGGAGTGTTTGATGAGACAGTGTTACCTGTCCAGGGAGTGTTTGATGGGACAGTGTTACCTGTCCTGGGAGTGTTTGATGGGACAGTGTTATCTATTCTGGGAGTATTCGATGGGACAGTGTTACCTATCCTGGGAGTGTTTGATGGGACAGCGTTACCTGTCCTGGGAGTGTTTGATGCGACAGTGTTACCTGTCCTGGGAGTGTTTGGTGGGACAGTGTTACCTGTCCTGGGAGTGTTTGATGGGGACATTTTTACCTGTCTTGGCAGTGTTTGATGGGGACAGTGTTATCTGTCCTAGGTTTGTTTGATGGGACAGTGTTACCTGTCCTGGCAGTGTTTGCTGGGGACAGTGTTACCTGTTCTGGGAGTGTTTGATGGGACAGTGTTACCTGTCCTGGGAGTGTTTGATGGGACAATGTTACCTGCCCTGGGAGTGTTTGATAGGGACAGTGTTACCTATCCTGGGAGTGTTTGATGGGACAGCGTTACCTGTCCTGGGAGTGTTTGATGCGACAGTGTTACCTGTCCTGGGAGTGTTTGATGGGACAGTGTTAGCTATCCTGGGAGTGTTTGATGGGGACAGTGTTACCTGTCCTGGGAGTATTTGATGGGGACAGTGTTACCTGCCCTGGGAGCGTTTGATGAGGACACTGTTACCTGTCCTGGGTTTGTTTAATGGGACAGTGTTACCTGTCCTGTGAGTGTTTGATTGGACAGTGTTACCTGTCCTGGGAGTGTTTGATGGGACAGTGTTACCTGTCCTGGGAGTGTTTGATGGGACAGTGTTACCTATCCTGGGAGTGTTTGATGGGGACAGTGTTACCTGTCCTGGGAGTATTTGATGGGGACAGTGTTACCTGCCCTGGGAGCGTTTGATGAGGACAGTGTTCCCTGTCCTGGGTTTGTTTAATGGGACAGTGTTACCTGCCCTGGGAGTGTTTGATGGGGACATTTTTACCTGTCTTGGCAGAGTTTGATGGGGACAGTGTTATCTGTCCTGGGGTTGTTTGATCGGACAGTGTTACCTGTCCTGGGAGTGTTTGATGGTGACAGTGTTACCTGCCCTGGGAGTGTTTGATGGGACAGTGTTACCTGTCCTGGGAGTGTTTGATGGGACAATGTTACCTGTCCTGGGAGTGTTTGATAGGGACAGTGTTACCTGTCCTGGAAGTGTTTGATGGGACAGTGTTACCTGTCCTGGGAGTGTTTAATGAGACAGTGTTACCAGTCCTGGGAGTGTTTGATGGGACAGTGTTACCTGTCCTGGGAGCGTGTGATGGGACCGTGTTACCTGTCCTGGGAGCGTTTGATGGGACAGTGTTACCTGTCCTGGGAGCGTTTGATGGGACAGTGTTACCAGTCCTGGGAGTGTTTGATGGGACGGTTTTACCCTATCCTGGGAGTGTTTAATGGGGACAGTGTTACCTGTCCTGGGAGTATTTGATGGGGACCATGTTATCTGCCCTGGGAGCGTTTGATGAGGACAGTGTTACCTGTCCTGGGTTTGTTTAATGGGACAGTGTTACCTGCCCTGGGAGTGTTTTATGGGGACATTTTTACCTGTCTTGGCAGTGTTTGATGGGGACAGTGTTATCTGTCCTGGGTTTGTTTGATGGGACAGTGTTACCTGTCCTGGGAGTGTTTGATGGTGACAGTGTTTCTTGCCCTGGGAGTGTTTGATGGGACAGTGTTACCTGTCCTGGGAGTGTTTGATAGGGACAGTGTTACCTGTCCTGGGAGTGTTTGATGTGGACAGTGTTACCTGTCCTGGGAGCGTTTGATGAGGACATTGTTACCTGCCCTGGCAGTGTTTGATGAGGACATTGTTCCCTGTCCTGGGTTTGTTTAATGGGACAGTGTTACCTGCCCTAGGAGTGTTTGATGGGGACATTTTTACCTGTCTTGGCAGTGTTTGATGGGGACAGTGTTATCTGTCCTGGGTTTGTTTGATGGGACAGTGTTACCTGTCCTGGGAGTGTTTGATGGTGACAGTGTTACCTGCCCTGGGAGTGTTTGATGGGACAATGTTACCTGTCCTGGGAGTGTTTGATAGGGACAGTGTTACCTGCCCTGGTAGTGTTTGATGGGACAGTGTTACCTGTCCTGGGAGTCTTTAATGGGACAGTGTTACCTGCCCTGGGAGTGTTTGATGGGACAGTGTTACCTGCCCTGCGAGTGTTTGATGGGACAGTGTTACCTGTCCTGGGAGTGTTTGATGGGACAGTGTTACCTGTCCTGGGAGTGTTTGATGAGACAGTGTTACCTGTCCTGGGAGTGTTTGATGGGGACAGTGTAGAGGGAGCTTTACTCTGCATCTAACCCCTTGCTTTACCTGTCCTGGTAGTGTTTGATGGGCACAGTGTAGAGGGAGCTTTACTCTGTATCTAACCACGTGCTCTATCTGTCCTGTGAGTGTTTGTTGGGACAGTGTAGAGGGAGCTTTACTCTCTATCTAACCCCATGCTGGACCTGCCCTGGGACCGTTTGATGGGGATAGTTTTTCCTGCCCTGGGAGTGTTTGGTGGGGACAGTGTTACCTGCCCTGTGATCGCTTGATGAGGACAGTGTTACCTGCCCTGGGAGTGTTTGATGGGACAGTGTTACCTGTCCTGGGAGTGTTTGATGGGACAGTGTTACCTGCCCTGGGAGTGTTTGATGGGACAGTGTTACCTGTCCTGGGAGTGTTTGATGGGCACAGTGTAGATGCAGCTTTATTCTTTACCTAACACTGTGCTGCATTTGTCCTCGGACTGTTTGATGGGGACAGTGTAGAGGGAGGTTTACTGTGTATCTAAAGCCATGCTCTACCTGTCCTGGGAGCACTTGATGGGGACAGTGTTACATGCCCTGGGAGTGTTTGATGGGGACAGTGGAGACGGAGCTTTGCTCTGCATCTAATCCTGTGCCATACATGTCCTGGGAGTGTTTAATGGGCACAGTGTAGAGGGAGCTTTACTCTGCATCTAATGCCTTGCTGTACCTTTCCTGGGAGTGTTTGATGAGACAGTGTTACCTGTCCTGGGAGTGTTTGATGGGACAGTGTTACCTGTCCTGGGAGTGTTTGATGGGACAGTGTTACCTATCCTGGGAGTGTTTGATGGGGACAGTGTTACCTGTCCTGGGAGTATTTGATGGGGACAGTGTTACCTGCCCTGGGAGCGTTTGATGAGGACAGTGTTCCCTGTCCTGGGTTTGTTTAATGGGACAGTGTTACCTGCCCTGGGAGTGTTTGATGGGGACATTTTTACCTGTCTTGGCAGAGTTTGATGGGGACAGTGTTATCTGTCCTGGGTTTGTTTGATCGGAGAGTGTTACCTGTCCTTGGAGTGTTTGATGGTGACAGTGTTACCTGCCCTGGGAGTGTTTGATGGGACAGTGTTACCTGTCCTGGGAGTGTTTGATGGGACAATGTTACCTGTCCTGGGAGTGTTTGATAGGGACAGTGTTACCTGTCCTGGAAGTGTTTGATGGGACAGTGTTACCTGTCCTGGGAGTGTTTAATGGGACAGTGTTACCTGCCCTGGGAGTGTTTGATGGGACAGTGTTACCTGCCCTGGGAGTGTTTGATGGGACAGTGTTACCTGTCCTGGGAGCGTTTGATGGGACAGTGTTACCTGTCCTGGGAGCGTTTGATGGGACAGTGTTACCTGTCCTGGGAGCGTTTGATGGGACAGTGTTACCTGTCCTGGAGTGTTTCATGGGACAGTGTTACCTGTCCTGGGAGTGTTTGATGGGACGGTTTTTCCTATCCTGGGAGTGTTTGATGGGGACAGTGTTACCTGTCCTGGGAGTATTTGATGGGGACAGTGTTACCTGTCCTGGGAGTGTTTGATGGGACAATGTTACCTGTCCTGGGAGTGTTTGATAGGGACAGTGTTACCTGTCCTGGAAGTGTTTGATGGGACAGTGTTACCTGTCCTGGGAGTGTTTGATGGGACAGTGTTACCTGCCCTGGGAGTGTTTGATGGGACAGTGTTACCTGTCCTGGGAGCGTTTGATGGGACAGTGTTACCTGTCCTGGGAGCGTTTGATGGGACAGTGTTACCTGTCCTGGGAGCGTTTGATGGGACAGTGTTACCTGTCCTGGGAGTGTTTGATGGGACAGTGTTACCTGTCCTGGGAGTGTTTGATGGGACGGTTTTTCCTATCCTGGGAGTGTTTGATGGGGACAGTGTTACCTGTCCTGGAGTATTTGATGGGGACCCTGTTATCTGCCCTGGGAGCGTTTGATGAGGACAGTGTTACCTGTCCTGGGTTTGTTTAATGGGACAGTGTTACCTGCCCTGGGAGTGTTTTATGGGGACATTTTTACCTGTCTTGGCAGTGTTTGATGGGGACAGTGTTATCTGTCCTGGGTTTGTGTGATGGGACAGTGTTACCTGTCCTGGGAGTGTTTGATGGTGACAGTGTTTCTTGCCCTGGGAGTGTTTGATGGGACAATGTTACCTGTCCTGGGAGTGTTTGATAGGGACAGTGTTACCTGTCCTGGGAGTGTTTGATGGGACAGTGTTACCTGTCCTGGGAGTGTTTAATGGGACAGTGTTACCTGCCCTGGGAGTGTTTGATGGGACAGTGTTACCTGCCCTGGGAGTGTTTGATGGGACAGTGTTACCTGTCCTGGGAGTGTTTGATGGGACAGTGTTACCTGTCCTGGGAGTGTTTGATGGGACAGTGTTACCTATCCTGGGAGTGTTTGATGGGGACAGTGTTACCTGTCCTGGGAGTATTTGATGGGGACAGTGTTACCTGTCCTGGGAGTGTTTGATGGGACATTGTTACCTGTCCTGGGACTGTTTGATGGGACAGTGTTACCTGTCCTGGGAGTGTTTGATGGGAACAGTGTAGAGTGAGCTTTACTCTGTATCTAACCCCGTGCTGTCCCTGTCCCAGTAGCGTTTGATGGGGACAGTGTAGACGGAGCTTTACTCTTTATCTAACTCCGTGCTCTATCTGTCCTGGGAGTGTTTGTTGGGACAGTGTTACCTGCCCTGGGAGTGTTTGGTGGGGACAGTGTTACCTGTCCTGGGAGTGTTTGATGGGACACTGCTACCTGTCCTGCGAGTGTTTGATGGGACAGTGTTACCTATCCTGGGAGTGTTTGATGGGACAATGTTACCTGTCCTGGGAGTGTTTGATAGGGACAGTGTTACCTGCCCTGGTAGTGTTTGATGGGACAGTGTTACCTGTCCTGGGAGTGTTTAATGGGACAGTGTTACCTGCCCTGGGAGTGTTTGATGGGACAGTGTTACCTGCCCTGCGAGTGTTTGATGGGACAGTGTTACCTGTCCTGGGAGTGTTTGATGGGACAGTGTTACCTGTCCTGGGAGTGTTTGATGAGACAGTGTTACTTGTCCTGGGAGTGTTTGATGGGGACAGTGTAGAGGGAGCTTTACTCTGCATCTAACCCCTTGCTTTACCTGTCCTGGTAGTGTTTGATGGGCACAGTGTAGAGGGAGCTTTCCTCTGTATCTAACCCCGTGCTGTCCCTGTCCCTGTAGTGTTTGATGGGGACAGTGTAGAGGGAGCTTTACTCTGTATCTAACCACGTGCTCTATCTGTCCTGTGAGTGTTTGTTGGGACAGTGTAGAGGGAGCTATACTCTCTATCTAACCCCATGCTGGACCTGCCCTGGGAGCGTTTGATGGGGATAGTTTTTCCTGCCCTGGGAGTGTTTGGTGGGGACAGTGTTACCTGCCCTGGGATCGCTTGATGAGGACAGTGTTACCTGCCCTGGGAGTGTTTGATGGGACAGTGTTACTTGTCCTGGGAATGTTTGATGGGACAGTGTTACCTGTCCTGGGAGTGTTTGATGGGACATTGTTACCTGTCCTGGCAGTGTTTGATGGGCACAGTGTAGATGCAGCTTTATTCTTTACCTAACACTGTGCTGCATTTGTCCTCGGACTGTTTGATGGGGACAGTGTAGAGGGAGCTTTACTGTGTATCTAAAGCCATGCTCTACCTGTCCTGGGAGCACTTGATGGGGACAGTGTTACATGCCCTGGGAGTGCTTGATGGGGACAGTGGAGACGGAGCTTTGCTCTGCATCTAATCCTGTGCCATACCTGTCCTGGGAGTGTTTGATGGGCACAGTGTAGAGGGAGCTTTACTCTGCATCTAATGCCTTGCTGTACCTTTCCTGGGAGTGTTTGATGAGACAGCGTTACCTGTCCTGGGAGTGTTTGATGGGACAGCGTTACCTGTCCTGGGAGTGTTTGATGGGACAGTGTTACCTGTCCTGGGAGTGTTTGATGGGACAGTGTTACCTATCCTGGGAGTGTTTGATGGAGACAGTGTTACCTGTCCTGGGACTATTTGATGGGGACAGTGTTACCTGCCCTGGGAGCGTTTGAAGTGGACAGTGTTACCTGTCCTGGGTTTGTTTAATGGGACAGTGTTACCTGTCCTGGGAGCGTTTGATGAGGACAGTGTTACCTGCCCTGGGAGCGTTTGATGAGGACCGTGTTACCTGCCCTGGGAGTGTTTGATGGGGACATTTTTACCTGCCTTGGCAGTGTTTGATGGGCACAGTGTTATCTGTCCTGGGTTTGTTTGATGGGACAGTGTTACCTGTCCTGGGAGTGTTTGATGGTGACAGTGTTACCTGTCCTGGGAGTGTTTGATGGGACAATGTTACCTGTCCTGGGAGTGTTTGATAGGGACAGTGTTACCTGTCCTGGGAGCGTTTGATGGGACAGTGTTACCTGTCCTGGGAGCGTTTGATGGGACAGTGTTACCTGTCCTGGGAGCGTTTGATGGGACAGTGTTACCTGTCCTGGGAGTGTTTGATGGGACAGTGTTACCTGTCCTGGGAGTGTTTGATGGGACGGTTTTTCCTATCCTGGGAGTGTTTGATGGGGACAGTGTTACCTGTCCTGGGAGTATTTGATGGGGACCGTGTTATCTGCCCTTGGAGCGTTTGATGAGGACAGTGTTACCTGTCCTGGGTTTGTTTAATGGGACAGTGTTACCTGCCCTGGGAGTGTTTTATGGGGACATTTTTACCTGTCTTGGCAGTGTTTGATGGGGACAGTGTTATCTGTCCTGGGTTTGTGTGATGGGACAGTGTTACCTGTCCTGGGAGTGTTTGATGGTGACAGTGTTTCTTGCCCTGGGAGTGTTTGATGGGACAATGTTACCTGTCCTGGGAGTGTTTGATAGGGACAGTGTTACCTGTCCTGGGAGTGTTTGATGGGACAGTGTTACCTGTCCTGGGAGTGTTTAATGGGACAGTGTTACCTGCCCTGGGAGTGTTTGATGGGACAGTGTTACCTGCCCTGGGAGTGTTTGATGGGACAGTGTTACCTGTCCTGGGAGTGTTTGATGGGACAGTGTTACCTGTCCTGGGAGTGTTTGATGGGACAGTGTTACCTATCCTGGGAGTGTTTGATGGGGACAGTGTTACCTGTCCTGGGAGTATTTGATGGGGACAGTGTTACCTGTCCTGGGAGTGTTTGATGGGACATTGTTACCTGTCCTGGGACTGTTTGATGGGACAGTGTTACCTGTCCTGGGAGTGTTTGATGGGAACAGTGTAGAGTGAGCTTTACTCTGTATCTAACCCCGTGCTGTCCCTGTCCCAGTAGCGTTTGATGGGGACAGTGTAGACGGAGCTTTACTCTTTATCTAACTCCGTGCTCTATCTGTCCTGGGAGTGTTTGTTGGGACAGTGTTACCTGCCCTGGGAGTGTTTGGTGGGGACAGTGTTACCTGTCCTGGGAGTGTTTGATGGGACAGTGTTACCTATCCTGGGAGTGTTTGATGGGGACAGTGTTACCTGTCCTGGGAGTATTTGATGGGGACAGTGTTCCCTGCCCTGGGAGCGTTTGATGAGGACAGTGTTCCCTGTCCTGGGTTTGTTTAATGGGACAGTGTTACCTGTCCTGGGAGTGTTTGATGGGACAGTGTTACCTGCCCTGGGAGTGTTTGATGGGACAGTGTTACCTGCCCTGGGAGTGTTTGATGGGACAGTGTTACCTGTCCTGGGAGCGTTTGATGGGACAGTGTTACCTGTCCTGGGAGCGTTTGATGGGACAGTGTTACCTGTCCTGGGAGCGTTTGATGGGACAGTGTTACCTGTCCTGGGAGTGTTTGATGGGACAGTGTTACCTGTCCTGGGAGTGTTTGATGGGACGGTTTTACCTATCCTGGGAGTGTTTGATGGGGACAGTGTTACCTGTCCTGGGAGTATTTGATGGGGACCGTGTTATCTGCCCTGGGAGCGTTTGATGAGGACAGTGTTACCTGTCCTGGGTTTGTTTAATGGGACAGTATTACCTGCCCTGGGAGTGTTTTATGGGGACATTTTTACCTGTCTTGGCAGTGTTTGATGAGGATAGTGTTAGCTGTCCTGGGTTTGTTTGATGGTGACAGTGTTTCTTGCCCTGGGAGTGTTTGATGGGACAGTGTTACCTGTCCTGGGAGTGTTTGATGGGACAATGTTACCTGCCCTGGGAGTGTTTGATGGGGACAGTGTAGAGGGAGCTTTACTGTGTATCTTAACCCATGCTGTACCTGTCCTGGGAGCATTTGATGGGGACAGTGTTACCTGCCCTGGGAGTGTGTGATGGGACACTGTTACCTGTCCTGGGTGTGTTTGATGGGACAGTGTTACCTGTCCTGGCAGTGTTTGATGGGCACAGTGTAGAGGCAGCTTTATTCTTTACCTAACACTGTGCTGCATTTGTCCTCGGAGTGTTTGATGGGGCCAGTGTAGAGGGAGCTTTACTGTTTACCTAAAGCCATGCTCTACCTGTCCTGGGAGCACTTGATGGGGACAGTGTTACATGCCCTGGGAGTGCTTGATGGGGACAGTGGAGACGGAGCTTTGCTCTGCATCTAATCCTGTGCCATACCTGCCCTGGGAGTGTTTAATGGGCACAGTGTAGAGGGAGCTTTACTCTGCATCTAATGCCTTGCTGTACCTTTCCTGGGAGTGTTTGATGGGACAGTGTTACCTGTCCTGGGAGTGTTTGAAGGGACAGTGTTACCTGTCCTGGGAGTGTTTGATGGGACAGTGTTACCTATCTTGGGAGTGTTTGATGGGGACAGTGTTACCTGTCCTGGGAGTATTTGATGGGGACAGTGTTCCCTGCCCTGGGAGCGTTTGATGAGGACAGTGTTCCCTGTCCTGGGTTTGTTTAATGGGACAGTGTTACCTGTCCTGGGAGTGTTTGATGGGACAGTGTTACCTGCCCTGGGAGTGTTTGATGGGACAGTGTTACCTGCCCTGGGAGTGTTTGATGGGACAGTGTTACCTGTCCTGGGAGCGTTTGATGGGACAGTGTTACCTGTCCTGGGAGCGTTTGATGGGACAGTGTTACCTGTCCTGGGAGCGTTTGATGGGACAGTGTTACCTGTCCTGGGAGTCTTTGATGGGACAGTGTTACCTGTCCTGGGAGTGTTTGATGGGACGGTTTTACCTATCCTGGGAGTGTTTGATGGGGACAGTGTTACCTGTCCTGGGAGTATTTGATGGGGACCGTGTTATCTGCCCTGGGAGCGTTTGATGAGGACAGTGTTACCTGTCCTGGGTTTGTTTAATGGGACAGTATTACCTGCCCTGGGAGTGTTTTATGGGGACATTTTTACCTGTCTTGGCAGTGTTTGATGAGGATAGTGTTAGCTGTCCTGGGTTTGTTTGATGGGACAGTGTTACCTGTCCTGGGAGTGTTTGATGGTGACAGTGTTTCTTGCCCTGGGAGTGTTTGATGGGACAGTGTTACCTGTCCTGGGAGTGTTTGATGGGACAATGATACCTGTCCTGGGAGTGTTTGATAGGGACAGTGTTACCTGTCCTGGGAGTGTTTGATGGGACAGTGTTACCTGTCCTGGGAGTGTTTAATGGGACAGTGTTACCTGCCCTGGGAGTGTTTGATGGGACAGTGTTACCTGTCCTGGGAGTGTTTGATGGGACAGTGTTACCTGTCCTGGGAGTGTTTGATGGGACAGTGTTACCTGTCCTGGGAGCATTTGATGGGACAGTGTTACCTGTCCTGGGAGTGTTTGATGGGACAGTGTTACCTGTCCTGGGAGTGTTTGATCGGACGGTTTTACCTATCCTGGGAGTGTTTGATGGGGACAGTGTTACCTGTCCTGGGAGTATTTGATGGGGACCGTGTTATCTGCCCTGGGAGCGTTTGATGAGGACAGTGTTACCTGTCCTGGGTTTGTTTAATGGGACAGTGTTACCTGCCCTGGGAGTGTTTTATGGGGCCATTTTTACCTGTCTTGGCAGTGTTTGATGGGGACAGTGTTATCTGTCCTGGGTTTGTTTGATGGGACAGTGTTACCTGTCCTGGGAGTGTTTGATGGTGACAGTGTTTCTTGCCCTGAGAGTGTTTGATGGGACAGTGTTACCTGTCCTGGGAGTGTTTGATGGGACAATGTTACCTGTCCTGGGAGTGTTTGATAGGGACAGTGTTACCTGTCCTGGGAGTGTTTGATGGGACAGTGTTACCTGTCCTGGGAGCGTTTGATGGGACAGTGTTAACTGTCCTGGGAGTGTTTGATGAGACAGTGTTACCTGTCCTGGGAGTGTTTGTTGGGACAGTGTTACCTGTCCTGGGAGTGTTTGATGGGGACAATGTAGAGGGAGCTTTACTCTGCATCTAACCCCGTGCTTTACCTGTCCTGGTAGTGTTTGATGGGCACAGTGTAGAGGGAGCTTTCCTCTGTATCTAACCCCTTGCTGTCCCTGTCCCGGTATTGTTTGATGGCGACAGTGTAGAGGGAGCTTTACTCTGTATCTAACCCCGTCCTCTATCTGTCCTGGGAGTGTTTGTTGGGACAGTGTAGAGGGAGCTATACTCTCTATCTAACCCCATGCTGGACCTGCCCTGGGACCGTTTGATGGGGATAGTGTTACCTGCCCTGGGAGTGTTTGGTGGGGACAGTGTTACCTGCCCTGGGATCGCTTGATGAGGACAGTGTCACCTGCCCTGGGAGTGTTTGATGGGACAGTGTTACCTGTCCTGAGAGTGTTTGATGGGACAGTGTTACCTGCCCTGGGAGTGTTTGATGGGACAGTGTTACCTATCCTGGGAGTGTTTGATGGGCACAGTGTAGAGGGACCTTTACTGTGTATCTAAAGCCATGCTGTACCTGTCCTGGGAGCACTTGATGGGGACAGTGTTACATGCCCTGGGAGTGTTTGATGGGGACAGTGGAGACGGAGCTTTGCTCTGCATCTGATCCTGTGCCATACCTCTCCTGGGAGTGTTGGATGGGCCCAGTGTAGAGGGAGCTTTACTCTGCATCTAATGCCTTGCTGTACCTGTCCTGGGAGTGTTTGTTGGGACAGTGTTACCTGTCCTGGGAGTGTTTAATGGGACAGTGTTACCTGCCCTGGGAGTTTTTGATGGGACAGTGTTACCTGTCCTGGGAGTGTTCGATGTGGTCAGTACAGAGGGAGATGGTAAATCAGGAGGTGTTGTTGCAATCCGTGCCCGTCTAGCTTGTGTTGCAAACTGAATAGCGCTTGGCCTGGGAATTGGCTGGACATAGTGCATCTCAAAAATCTACAAATAAATATCTCAACGAGTGAGCAAAGTGATTTTAATTATTTCTAAACAATTTTGTTCATAGTTTGGGTTAATTTGTTTAAATAAATATGAGTTGTATATTCATGTAATGTAATGTTAATATTATGTATTCTAAACATTACTTAAATAGAAATAAATAAACAAACAAACTCCAAAGGCTGAAAAAAAATGACCAAATGAGGGTGACAGATTTGGCTTTTGGGGCGTTCAATTTGTTAAAAATCTTTTGAATGGAAGTATTTTGTAACCCTGCAACAGAGTTATGATTTACTGACCAGCAGGGTGGGGGAGGAAAAGGGAAAGGGACGGGGTAGGGGGAAGGGAAGGAGGATGGAGGGAAAGAGGAGGGGTAAGGGGGAGTGGAGGAGGGGAGGGGGATGGGAAGGAGGTGGAAGTGGAGGAGGGGGAAGGGGGTGGGAGGGGAGGGGGTGGGGAACTGGCAGTAATAACAAAGGGGGGAGGGGGGAAGGGGAAGATGGAGCAGTGTGAGGAGGGGGATGGGGGTGGAGGGTAGTGGAAAGGGGGTGGAGGGGAGGGTGAAGGGAGAGGAGAGGGGTAAGGGGAGGAGGGGAAGATGAAAGGAGAGGAAGAGGGGGGCGGGGTCAAGGAGAAGGGGTGAGGGATGGGGAAGAGGAAGGGAGGGGGAAGGAGAAGCAAGGTAGGGGAAGGGAGGAAGGGGAAGGGGATGAGGGGGTGGGGAAAGGGGATGAGGGGAGAAGGTGACAAGGGAATGAGAGGGGAGAGGGAATGAGGAAGGAGGTGGTTGGGGGAGGAGGAGCGGGGGAATGGGGGAGGGAGGTAGGGGAAAGGGGAGGGGAAAACGGGAGGGGGAGAGGTGGAAGAGGAGAGAGAAGGGCACGGAGCAGGGGACAGGGAAGCAGGAAGGCAACAAGGGGGAGGGAACGGCAAGGGGATAAGGGGGGAAAGGGACAAGGGGGAGGAGGGGAAGGGATAAGGGGGTAGGAGGGGAGGGGCGAAAGGGAAGGGGAAAAAGGTGTTGGGGAGGGGGAACTGGACGATTGGGCAGGGCGAATGAGGGGGGGAGGGGAAGAAGAGGGAATGGGGGAGGGGAACGGGGAAATGGGAAGGGGCAGGGCAGAGGGGGAAAGGTAGGGGTAGGGGAGGGGGAAATGGAGGGGAAGAGGAGGGGGAAGAGGGGTAGGGGAGGGGAAGAGGGGCAGTAGGAGAGGAAGGGGGGAAGAGGTGGGAGGGGAAGAGTCAGAGGGGAAGAGGGGGAGGGGTAGGGGGAGGGGGATGGGAGGTGGATGGGATGGGGTAAGGGGGCTGAAGGGGGCTGGAGGGGGTTGAAGGGGCAAAGGAGGGAAGGGGAGAGGAGGTAAGGGGGAATGGGGGTAAGGGGGAATGGGGTAAAGGGGAGGGGGTAAGGGGAGGTGGGTAAGGGGTGTAATGAGGGAGCTGGGTAAGGGGAAGAGGGGTAAGGGGGGAATGGGAGGGGGTGAGGGGGGAGAGGGGGAGGGGGGATGGGGGAGAGGAGGAGAGGGGGAGGGGGAAAGGGGTAGGGGGAGAGGAGGGAGAGGATGGAGAGGGGGAGGGGGGAGAGGGGGAGGGGGTGTGCGGGGATGGGGGTTAGGGGAGATGGGGAGGGGAAAGGGGGATGGGGTAAGGGGGATGGGCGTTAAGGGGGGCTTTAGGGGTGAAAGGGGGGGGGGTAAGGATGGTAAGGGGGGAGGGGGTAAGGGGGAAATGGGGAATTGGGGGAGGGGGAGAGGAGGAGGGGGAGGGGGAATAGGGGGAGGGGGTGAATTGGGGGAATGGGGTGGAGGGATGGAGGAATGGGGGAAGGGGGAATGGGTGTAGGGGGAGGGTGAGAGGGAGGGAGCGGGAGAGAGGGAGAGGGAGAGAGAGGGAGGGAGGGAAGGAGGGAAGGAGGAGGGAGAGACAGGGAGGGGGAGAGAGGCAGGGAGGGGGAGAGGGAGGAAGGGAGGGGGATAGAGAGGGAGGGAGGGGAGGGAGAGGGGGAGGGGATGGATGGGAGGATTTGGGTGGGAATTGGGGGGATTGGGGTGTGGATTGGGGGGAGGGGAGGGGGTTATGGGAGGGGATGGGGGATTGGGGGGAGTGGAGAGGGGGAGAGGATCGGGGGAGGGGATGAGGATGGGGATGGGGGGGATTGCGGGCGGGAGTGGGATTGGGGGAGGGGTTGGGAGAGGGTTGGGGGAGAGATGGGGAGGGGGAATGGGCAGACAGGATGAGTGGAAGGTGGGAGAGGGCGGGATTGGGGGGGGTATTGATGGGAGGGGGGTGGGGAGGGGATGGAGGTGATTGGGGAGGGGATGGGGGAATAGGGGGAAGGGGGATTGGGGTGGAGGGGAGGGGGATTGGGGTGGAGGGGAAGGGGGATTGGGGGAGGGGGAGGGGGATTGGGGGAGGGGGAGGGGGATTGGGGGGGAGGGGGAGGGGGATTGTGGATGAGGG